>NC_084733.1:92115782-92133282 GCF_033978785.1 Entelurus aequoreus
CGCTGCTTCATCCTGCCCGTGTTAACAAAATAAAAGTCTCAGAAAGCTGGCGTTTGCCGCCAATGTATTTTTGTAAAGTGTATAAAAAGGAGTATGGAAGCTGGATAAACAAAAAGCAAACACTTTCATGTGGGATTGGACAGAAAGGAGGACTTTTTTATCCCATCATCACTACCGTCTGATTCCAAGTCATCAACTTCATGCTTGTATTATTCACTTCTTAACCTCTCTTTCATAAATACATATAAACTGTAGCTAAGGGAAAAAAGCAGAGGCCATTTCATCCCTACAAGGCTGTTTTGTAGTTTTCCCTGCCCTTCAGGGGATTTTAAAATATAAAATCACCTGAAGAGCAGAGGAACCTGCGAAAAAAAACAGAGGCTATTTCATCCCTACAAGCCTGTTTTGCAGGTTTCCCCTGCCTTCAGGGGATTTTATAATATAAAATCACCTGAAGACCAGAGGAACCTGTGAAAAAACAGAGGCTATTCATCCCTACAAGCCTGTTTTGCAGGTTTTCCTGGCCTGCAGGGGATTTTATAATATAAAATCACCTGAAGAGCAGAGGAACCTGCGAAAAAAACAGAGGCTATTTCATCCCTACAAGCCTGTTTTGCAGGTTTCCCTGCCCTTCAGGGGATTTTAAAAATATAAAATCACCTGAAGACCAGAGGAACCTGCGAAAAAACAGAGGCTATTTCATCCCTACAAGCCTGTTTTGCAGGTTTCCCTGCTCTTCAGGGGAGTATATATTAAAAAATCCTCTGTTTTACCCATTTAATTATGTTTAGAAAGTAAGAAAATAAAAAGTAATCAAGAAAACAAAGATTTAACACTTATATTATTTTTCAAAACGGAAGGATTTAAAAAATTTTTTTTTTACAAAATCAATAGGATCTAAAAAAGCAACGTTTGTAATGTAAAAGAAAGACAAATATATGAACTGAGCAAATAGTGCGTGTGATGGTGGTGTTTCCCTGCTCTTCAGCAAATAGTGTGTGTGATGGTGGTGTTTCCCTGCTCTTCAGCAAATAGTGCGTGTGATGGTGGTGGTGTTTCCCTGCTCTTCAGCAAATAGTGTGTGTGGTGGTGGTGTTTCCCTGCTCTTCAGCAAATAGTGTGTGTGTGATGGTGGTGGTGTTTCCCTGCTCTTCAGCAAATAGTGCGTGTGATGGTGGTGTTTCCCTGCTCTTCAGCAAATAGTGCGTGTGATGGTGGTGTTTCCCTGCTCTTCAGCAAATAGTGCGTGTGATGGTGGTGTTTCCCTGCTCTTCAGCAAATAGTGCGTGTGATGGTGGTGTTTCCCTGCTCTTCAGCAAATAGTGCGTGTGTGATGGTGGTGGTGTTTCCCTGCTCTTCAGCAAATAGTGCGTGTGATGGTGGTGTTTCCCTGCTCTTCAGCAAATAGTGTGTGTGATGGTGGTGTTTCCCTGCTCTTCAGCAAATAGTGTGTGTGATGGTGGTGTTTCCCTGCTCTTCAGGGGATTTTATATTGTATAATTATAACATATATTGTAAAAGAGCAGGGAAACCTGCAAAACAGGCTTGTAGTCATCCTATAGAATTGTCCAAAATGGAGCATTCAAAGTTCCTTTCACTGGAACTACAAACCCAACTCCTGGAAAACAACCCCACAACATAATTCCTCCTCCACCAAATGTCACACTCTGCACAATGCAGTCTGAAATGTAGTGTTCTCCTCTCTCTCCCCCCCCCTTCTCTCTTGCCCCCCTTCTCTCTCTCTCTCCCCCTTCTCTCTCTCTCCCCCTTCTCTCTCTCTCCCCCATTCTCTCTCTCTCTCTCTCTCCCCTTTTTTTTCTCTCTCTCTTACCCCTTCTCTCTCTCTCTCCCCACTTCTCTCTCTCTATCTCTCCCCACTTCTCTCTCTCTATCTCTCCCCTTCTCTCTCTCCTTTTTTTCTCTCTCTCTCCTCTCTGTCTCTCTCCCATTCTCTTTCCCTCTCTCCCCCCTTCTCTCTCTCCCCTTTTTTTTCTCTCTCTCTCTTACCCCTTCTCTCTCTCTCCCCTTCTCTCTCTCCCCTTTTTTCTCTCTCTCTCTCTCTCTCTCCCCACTTCTCTCTCTCTCTATCTCTCCCCTTCTCTCTCTCCTTTTTTTCTCTCTCCTCTCTGTCTCTCTCCCATTCTCCTTCTCTCTCTCTCCCCCTTTCTCTCTCTCTCTCCCCTTTTTTTCTCTCTCTCTCCCCTTTTTTTCTCTCTCCCCTTTTTTCTCTCTCTCTGTCTATCTCCCATTCTCTTTCCTTCTCCTTCTCCCCCCTTCTCTCTCTCTATCCCTCCCCTTCTCTCCTTTTTTCTCTCTCTCTCCTCTCTGTCTCTCTCCCATTCTCTTTCCCTCTCCTTCTCTCTCTCTCCCCCTTCTCTCTCTCTCCCCTTTTTTCTCTCTCTCCCATTCTCTTTCCCTCTCCTTCTCTCTCGCTCTCTCTGCTTCTCTCGCTCGCCCCTTCTCTCTCTCTCCCCCTTCTCTCCGCCCCGCCCCCCTACAGAGAGTGGTGTAGGAGGACTTAAGGTGTAGTACCAGTATTGACCACTTTAGTGCAAGATCAACTTTTGTCCAAGTAAGCAAATTGGTATTTTTATTGCATCCCAGTAAAGTTGTACAAATAAACATCCTCAGGTGAAATAGTGCAGAGTCTGAGATGATGATGATGATGATGATGATGATGATGATGATGATAATAGTGTCTTTAGTGTGACTTGCTTGCGTGCTGCCAGTAGCGCTGGTACGCTCGCTGGAACATGTCCTTGCACGCCACTCTGGCCTTGAGTTTGGAGCAGATGAGGAAGGAGCCTCCCATCTTGCGGTGTAAGGAGTACGTCTCCTCAGGAGGGGGCGCCAGGCGCTCCCTCAGCATGACGGGGATGAGGCGGTGGATGCGCTCGGTCGTGCTCTGAGCGCCGAAGTCGAAGGGCTCCGACGAGGCGAAGGCCTCTCCCAGGATCATGACGGCGTCCACGTGGGCGTCCTCCATCGCCTGAAGGCCACATTGCATCATCGCTAAGAAGTGTTTGATCGGCTTTTTGCTTTCTCTTCTTACCTTAGACTCCAAGCCCGTGAGGAACTTCATGTCTCTCGATCTCTGAAGGACGCCTTCTCTGTCCTGCTGGGCTGCCGCATGGATCACCTTCACGCCAACAACACAAACTATGACGCCAACAATACAAACTATGACGCCAACAATACAAACTATTGTTCTCAACAAGGTCAGAGCTTTCACTGCATGACTTCTGCCCAAATGAAGGCCATTAAAAACATCAAATACGACTAAATGAGGTCATTCCTGAAGGGATTATGTTCCAATGCTGACAGAATGGAAGAATAGTTTCAATGTTGGAATTTCCAGGAAAACCGGAATTTGGTTTAGAGCTTGGGAAAGTGTTAGTTTGAATGTCCAGGATGAGTGGAATGTGTTGATGTTGGAATGGGTTGAATCAGTTGAAAAATGTGGGAATTGTGCAACCTGGAAAAATGTCCCATTCTTGTCAATGGGAACTTCCTGGAAATTTGGGAATTTTGAGTAAATCGGGATTTTTCGGAAAATGATTAATAGCATGAATGTCCTGAATGAGCTGAATTGGTTGGTGTTGGAATTGTTTAAATTGGTCAAGAAATGTTGAATTAGTAACAGTTTTTGATAGAGAAATTCCTGGAATTTTGAGAAAATCAGGAATTTTTCCTAGTTCCTTTACCAACTTCCTTTACCAAGAATGTAGTATGAATGTAAGAATAGTTTGAATGTTGGAATGGTTTGAATGTTGAAGAGTTGGAATTAGGTTTGGAACTTGGGAAAGTGTTAGTTTGAAATTCCAGGATGAGTGGAATGTGTTGATGTTTGAATAGGTTGAAAAATGTGGGAATTGTGCAACTTGGAAAATGTCCCATTCATTTCAATGGGAACTTCCTGGAAATTTGGGAAATGTGGAATTTTTTTTTAGAAAATGATTAGGAGCATGAATGTCCTGAGTGAGCTGAATTGGTTGATGTTGGAATTGTTTAAATCGATCAAGAAATGTTGAAGTAGTAACAGTTTTTAATAGAGAAATTCCTGGAATTTCGGGAAAATCAGGAATTTTTCTAGTTCTTTTACCAACTTCCTTTACCAAGAATGTAGTATGAATGTAAGAATAGTTTGAATGTTGGAATGGTTTGAATGTTGAAGAGTTTGAATTTCCAGGAAGACCGGAATTTGGTCTGGAACTTGGGAAAGTGTTAGTGTGAATGTCCAGGATGAGTGGAATGTGTTGATGTTGGCAGGGTTTGAATAGCTTGAAAAATGTCCCATTCATTTCAATGGGAACTTCCTGGAAATTTCGGAATTTTGAGTATATCAGGATTTTTTTGGAAAATGATTAGGAGCATGAATGTCCTGAATGAGCTGAATTGGTTGGTGTTGGAGTTGTTGAAATCGGTCAAGAAATGTTGAATTAGTAACAGTTTTTGATAGAGAAATTCCTGGAATTTCGGGAAAACCAGGAATTTTTCTAGTTCCTTTACCAAGAATGTAGTATGAATGTAAGAATAGTTTGAATGTTGGAATGGTTTGAATGTTGAAGAGTTTGAATTCCCAGGAAAACTGGAATTTGGGAAAGTGGTAGTTTGAATGTCCAGGATGAGTGGAATTTGTTGATGTTGGAATGCTTTGAAAAATGTGGGAATTGTGCAACTTGTAAAAAAATGTCCCATTCATTTCAATGGGAACTTCCTGGAAATTTGGGGATTTTGAGTAAAGTGGGATTTTTTTGGGGAAATGACTAATAGCATGAATGTCCTGAATGAGCTGAATTGGTTGGTGTTGGAATTGTTTAAATCGGTCCTGAAATGTTGAAGTAGTAACAGTTTTTGATAGAGAAATTCCTGGAATTTCGGGAAAATCAGGAATTTTTCTAGTTCTTTTACCAACTTCCTTTACCAAGAATGTAGTATGAATGTCAGAATAGTTTGAATGTTGGAATGGTTTGAATGTTGAAGAGTTTGAATTTCCAGGAAAACTGGTATTTGGTCAGGAACTTTGGAAAGTGTTAGTGTGAATGTCCAGGATGAGTGGAATGTGTTGGTGTTGGAATGCTTTGAATAGCTTGAAAAATGTGGGAATTGTGCAACTTGGAAAATGTCCCATTCATTTCAATGGGAACTTCCTGGAAATTTGGGAATTTTGAGTAAATTTTGATTTTTTGGGGGGGAAATGATTAATAGCATGAATGTCCTGAATGAGCTGAATTGGTCGGTGTTGGACTTTTTCAAATCGGTCAAAATGTTGAAGTAGTAACAATTTAATAGAGAAATGGTATTAAGGCATTCTGGGAATTTTGGGAAAACTGGAAATTTTTCCAGTTCAAAAAACAACTTAGTTTTTTGTCCTGACTAAGAGGAATGTTTTGATGGTGGAATACTTGAAAAATCAGTCATCGCACTAAAAAAAGGTTGGAAATACGGTTAGGAAAAAAACAGGAATTCCTGGAAAAATGGTTGTTTGACATTCCAGGATGAATTGAAGGTGTTGAAGAATGTGGGAATTGAGAAAAATGCCCCTTAAAAACTGGAAATTCTAGGAAATCCGGTCATTTTTAGTACAATAGTTGAAGTAGAACAGGCTGAATATTTTGAAGTTGGAACCGTTTGAATCAGATGAAAAAATGTGGAAATTGAGGAACTTTGAAAAATATCCCATTCTTTTCAATGGTAACTTCCTGGAAATTTGGGAAAAGTGGGATTTTTTAGAACATGATGTGAGTGAATAGGTTGGGGTTAAAATTGGCCAAGAATGTTGAATTAGTAACAGTTTTTTTAATTAAAAAATGGTATTATGGATTTCCAGGAAAACTGGAAATTTTAAGTTCTTAAACCAACTTGTTTTTTGTCCTGACTACGAGGAATGTTTTGACAGTGGAACACTTGAAAAATGTGAAAGGAGTCATCACTCTAAAAAAGGTTGGAAATAAGGTTAGGAAAAAAACAGGAATTCCTGGAAAAATGGTTGTTTGACTTTCCAGGATGAATTGAAGGTGTTGAATTGGTTGAAGAATGTGGGAATTGTGAAAAATGCCCCTAAAAGTCTGGTAATTTTAGTACAATAGTTGAAATAGAGCAGACAATTCCTGAACTGGCTGAATATTTTGAAGTTGGAACAGTTTGAATCGGATAAAAAAATGTGGGAATTGTGGAATTTAGAAACATTTTCCATTCTTTTAAAAGGGAAATTTGGGAATTCTTTTGAAAATGCTAAAAAATGTGAATGTTCTGAATGAGTTGGCCTTGGAATTTTTCAAATCGGTTGCAAAATGTTGAAGTAGTAACAATTTAATTGAGAAATGGTATTAAGGCATTCCTGGAATTTCGGGAATTTTTCAAGTTGAAAAAACAACTTAGTTTTTTTGTCCTGACTAAGAGGAATGTTTTGATGGTGGAACGCTTGAAAAATCAATAGCACTAAAAAGGTTGGAAATAAGGTTAGAAAAAAACAGGAATTCCTGGAAAAATGGTGGTTTGAATTTACAGGATGTGGGAATTGTGAAAAATGTATAATTAATTTTGAATGGGGAAAATGCCCCTAAAGACTGGAAATTGTAAGAAAAGTGTATTATAATTGTTGCGAGGGATAACACTTCCTGAACAGGCTCAATTGAGGAACCTTGAAAAATGTTCCATTCTTTTCCATGGGAATTTCATGGAAATTTGAGGAAAAAAATGTTAAAATGATAAAAAATGTGAATGTTCTGGTGTTGGAATTTTTCAAATTGTCGAAAAATGTAACAATTTCATTCAGAAATGGTATTATGGAATTCCTGGAATTTTTCCAGTTGAAAAAACAACTTAGTTTTTGTTCTGATTAAGAGGAATGTTTTGACGGTGGAACGCTTGAAGTGGGTTGGAAAATGTGGAAGGAGAAGTCGCCGGAAATCGGGTTTGGAAAAACAGGATTTCTGGAAAATTTTTAACTTGAAAATGACAGTTAGAATGTCCAGGATGAGTGGAATATGTTGAAGGTGGAATGTTGGAATTGGTGGAAGTTTGAAAAATGGACAATTTATTTTGAAAGGGAAAAATGTCCCGAAAAAACCTGGAATTCTGTGTAATTTGAGATTTTTGGAATTTGTCAAAGGAAAAATGTCCCCAAAAACCTGGAATTCTGGGTAATTTCAGTGTAAAAGCATATATGTGTTAATGTTTTCACACAAAATCTGGAGAAGAAGAAGAATAAATAGAATAATTTCAGTGTAAAAGCATATATGTGTGAATGTTTTCACACAAAATCGGAGAAGAAGAATTTCAGTATAAAAGCATATATATGTGAATGTTTTCACACAAAATCTGGAGAAGAAGAATAAATAGAAGAATTTCAGTATAAAAGCATATATATGTGAATGTTTTCACACAAAATCTGGAGAAGAAGAATAAATAGAATAATTTCAGTATAAAAGCATACAGGTATATGTGTGAATGTTTTCACACAAAATCTGGACAAGAAGAAGAATAAATAGAATTTCAGTGTAAAAGCATATATATGTGAATGTTTTCACACAAAATCTGGAGAAGAAGAATAAATAGAATAATTTCAGTGTAAAAGCATATACGTGTGAATGTTTTCACACAATATCTGGACAAGAAGAAGAATAAATAGAATTTCAGTGTAAAAGCATATATATATGTGAATGTTTTCACACAAAATCTGGAGAAGAAGAAGAATAAATAGAAAAATTTCAGTGTAAAAGCATATGTGTGAATGTTTTCACACAAAATCAATCAGAAGAAGAATAAATAGAATAATTTCAGTGTAAAAGCATATATATATGTGAATGTTTTCACACAAAATCTGGAGAAGAAGAAGAATAAATAGAAGAATTTCAGTATAAAAGCATATATGTGTGAATGTTTTCACATAAAATCTGGAGGAGAAGAAGAATAAATAGAAAAATTTCAGTGTAAAAGCATATATGTGTGAATGTTTTCACACAAAATCTGAAGAAGAATAAATAGAAGAATTTCAGTGTAAAAGCATATATGTGTGAATGTTTTCACACAAAATCTGGAGAAGAATAAATAGAAGATTTTCAGTGTAAAAGCATATATGTGTGAATGTTTTCACACAAAATCTGGAGAAGAAGAATAAATAGAAACATTTCAGTGTAAAAGCATATATGTGTGAATGTTTTCACACAAAATCTGAAGAAGAATAAATAGAAGAATTTCAGTGTAAAAGCATATATGTGTGAATGTTTTCACACAAAATCTGGACAAAAAGAAGAATAGAATAATTTCAGTGTAAAAGCATATACGTGTGAATGTTTTCACACAAAATCTGAAGAAGAAAAATAAATAGAATTTCAGTGTAAAAGCATATATACAGTATATGTGAATGTTTTCACACAAAATGTGGAGAAGAAGAATAAATAGAATTTCAGTGTAAAAGCATATATATATGTGAATGTTTTCACACAAAAGCATATATATATGTGAATGTTTTCACACAAAATCTGGAGAAGAAGAATAAATAGAATTTCAGTGTAAAAGCATATATGTGTGAATGTTTCCACACAAAATCTGGAGAAGAAGAATAAATAGAAACATTTCAGTGTAAAAGCATATATGTGTGAATGTTTTCACACAAAATCTGAAGAAGAAGAATAAATAGAAGAATTTCAGTATAAAAGCATATATGTGTGAATGTTTTCACACAAAATCTGGAGAAGAAGAATAAATAGAATTTCAGTGTAAAAGCATATATGTGTGTATGTTTCCACACAAAATCTGGAGAAGAAGAAGAATAAAAAGAAACATTTCAGTGTAAAAGCATATATGTGTGAATGTTTTCACACAAAATCTGGAGAAGAAGAATAAATAGAAGAATTTCAGTATAAAAGCATATATGTGTGAATGTTTTCACACAAAATCTGGACAAGAAGAAGAATAAATAGAATTTCAGTGTAAAAGCATATATATATGTGAATGTTTTCACACAAAATCTGGACAAGAAGAAGAATAAATAGAAGAATTTCAGTATAAAAGCATATATGTGTGTATGTTTTCACACAAAATCTGGACAAAAAGAAGAATAAATAGAAGAATTTCAGTGTAAAAGCATATACGTGTGAATGTTTTCACACAAAATCTGGAGAAGAAGAAAAATAAATAGAATTTCAGTGTAAAAGCATATATATATGTGAATGTTTTCACACAAAATCTGGAGAAGAAGAAGAATAAATAGAATAATTTCAGTATAAAAGCATATACGTGTGAATGTTTCCACACAATATCTGGAGTAGACGAATAAATAGAAGAATTTCAGTATAAAAGCATATATGATGTGTGAATGTTTTCACACAATAAAAAATGTTTCATGCAGTTGTCAAGAACAAAAGACTGCGTGGTTGGGAGAATGGCCGTGCCAGCAACCCGAGGGTTCCTGGTTCGATCCCCACCTTCTACCAACCTGTGTCCTTTGAGCAAGACACTTCAGCCTTGCTCCTGATGGTTAGCGCCTTGCATGGCATCAGTGTGTGAATGAGTGAATGTGGAAATAGTGCTAAAGAAGTATAAGATATAAGATGTTTAAGGTAATTAAAAAGTGTTAAATTGTGCAAAAATGAATGTGATGTTTTAAAACATTTCCTACAATTAAAATAGTTGAGGTTAAATGTGTAATAATAATAATAATGAGGAGTGAACTACGACCCCTTCTGGCCAAAACAAGTGATTGCAAGAAGAGTCCTCTCACCTGGATGTAATGAGTGAACTACGACCCCTGCTGGCCAAAACAAGTGATTGCAAGAAGAGTCCTCTCACCTGGATGTACATGTCTGTGAAACTGCTCTCAAACTCTCGCGTGGCACCAAAGTCCAACAGCGCCACCTGCACACACACACACACCTGTGTGTAGTCAAACTGTGTGTGTGTGTGTGTGTGTGTGTGTGTGTGTGTGTGTGTGTGTGTGTGTGTGTGTGTGTGTGTGTGTGTGCGGTCTCACTTTGTGTGTGTGTGGCTCGTAGAAGAAGTTGGACCAGTTGGGATCAGTCTGCATGAAGCGGAACTCAAAAAGTTCCCTCAGACATAAAGTGAGGATCTGCTCACAGATCTAAAAGGAGAGAGAGAGAGAGGGAAAAAAGGTTAAAAAAAAAAGAGTTTGAGAAGACAAAAAGTGAGAAGATTCGGTGACCTGGTTCCTGACTTCCTGGGACAGATGTGTGCCTTGGTCCAGAGGGAAGCCTGGCACCAGAGTGGTGGTCAGGACATGACGGCTGCTCAGTTCCTGGATGACGTCAGGAACCAGGAAGAAGGTCTGATCCTTCAGCAGCTCTCTGACAAACTTATACTGTTACTACTTCATCATAATCATCCATGATCTCAAAGCCTTTTACAAAGCCCGTTTCCATATGAGTTGGGAAATGGTGTTAGATGTAAATATAAACAGAATACAATGATTTGCAAATCCTTTTCAAGCCATATTCAGTTGAATATGCTACAAAGACAACATATTTCATGTTCAAACTCATAAACTTTATTTGTAAATAATAATTTAGAATTTCATGGCTGCAACACGTGCCAAAGTAGTTGGGAAAGGGCATGTTCACCACTGTGTTACATGGCCTTTCCTTTGAACAACACTCAGTAAAGGTTTGGGAACTGAGGATTTGAAATGTGGACTCGTCAGACCACAGAACACTTTTCCACTTTGCATCAGTCCATCTTAGATGAGCTCAGGCCCAGCGAAGCCGACGGCGTTTCTGGGTGTTGTTGATAAACGGTTTTCGCCTTGCATAGGAGAGTTTTAACTTGCACTTACAGATGTAGCGACCAACTGTAGTTACTGACAGTGGGTTTCTGAAGCGTTCCTGAGCCCATGTGGTGATATCCTTTACACACTGATGTGGCTTTTTGATGCAGTACCGCCTGAGGGATCTAAAGTCCATAATATCATGGCTTACGTGCAGTGATTTCTCCAGATTCTCTGAACCCTTTGATGATATTACGGAGCGTAGATGGTGAAATCCATAAATTCCTTGCAATAGCCTGGTTGAGAAAGGTTGTTCTTAAACTGTTCAACAATTTGCTCAGGCATTTGTTGACAAAGTGGTGACCCTCGCCCCATCCTTGTTTGTGAATGACTGAGCATTTCATGGAATCTACTTTTATACCCAATCATGGCACCCACCTGTTCCCAATTAGCCTGCACACCTGTGGGATGTTCCAAATAAGTGTTTGATGAGCATTCCTCAACTTTATCAGTATTTATTGCCACCTTTCCCAACTTCTTTGTCACGTGTTGCTGCCATCAAATTCTAAAGTTAATGATTATTTGCACACAAAAAAAAATGTTGATGAGTTTGAACATGAAATATGTTGTCTTTGTAGCATATTCAACTGAATATGGCTTGAAAAGGATTTGCAAATCATTGTATTCAGTTTATATTTACATCTAACACCATTTCCCAACTCATATGGAAACGGGGTTTGTACTATACTAGTACCGGTATACTATACTAGTACTGGTATACCGTACAAAATTTATTTATATTTAATTAATTATGTCAGAAAATAGAATATTTAAAAAGTTAAAAAAATAAAAAACATTTTAATATAAAATAATTGTTTTAACAGTTATTTAAATTATTATTCAAAATGGCAAAACTTTAAGGATTTGTATTTTTTATACAAAATCAATAGGATATAAAAAAAGACAGAATTATATGCAATAGTTCTCACCTGGTGTGAAGTTGCATGAACACTGGGCAAATAGTGTGTGTCACACTGTGTGTCACAGTGTGTGTCACAGTGTTGTGTCACAGTGTGTGTCACAGTGTGTGATGGTGTTGTGTACTCACTGGAACTTAATGGCACACTGGGCCTCTCTGATGTAATCACACTCCTGTGCCAACTCTCTGCTCATCACACGCATCACATGTTGTGGGAACAATCCTGCACACACACATAGTACCTTATCTTCATGGAAGTGTGTGTGTGTGTGTGTGTGTGTGTGTGTGTGTGTGTGTGTGTGTGTGTGTGTGTGTGTGTGTGTGTGTGTGTGTGTGTGTGTGTGTGTGTGTGTGACCTTGAGGCAGAGTGTTGCTCAGGCTGAGAGCAGTCATGATGTTGTTCACGTCACTGTCGATACTCTTGGACACTGCAGGATACTAACAACAACAACAACAACAACAACAACAACAACAACAATAATTATTATTATTATTATTATTATAATGCAGACAACAATTTAAAAGTTGTCACCTGAATCTTGATGGCGACTTGGCGGCCATCTTTCAAGCGGCCCAGGTGCACCTGGCCAATGGAGGCCGCTGCAAAGGGTTTCTCCTCAAAGTAGTCCAGGTGCTGGTGCCAGTCTGGACCCAGGTCACTGCTGATGGCCTTCTGCACACCACACCATTCATTCATTCATTCATTATCCAATCACTCCATGCCATTAGGAGGCCTTTATTGAAATCATAAATGCATCATTGGTTCATTCATTTGTCAACCCATTCATCAGTTCATTCAATCATTCATTAAGTCAGTCATTTTATGAGTGTAGTCTTTAGTTCACTTGTTCATTCATTTTATTAATACAGTCATTAGTTTAGTCATTCACTAGTTCATTTGTTCACTCATTTATTGGTTCACTCAATCCCCAATTCATTCATTTATTTGTAAAATCATTATATTTGATTAATAGTTTCATTCATTCATTCATTAGAAGTCAGTTAATTTGATCATTCATATATGCATTTATTAGTACAGTCATTCATTAGTAGTCATCATTTCATTCGATCAGTCATTTTAGTCCACTCAATCATTAGTTAAATTGATTATTCATTCATTGATCCATACGTTCATTCAATCATTTTATTAGTACAGTCTTTCATTCATTAGTAGTCAGTTATTTCAATCATTCATTCATTAAGTCAGTCATTTGATGTGTAGTCTTTAGTTCACTTGTTCATACGATCGTTCATTCATTTTATTAATACAGTCATTAGTTTAGTTATTCACCAGTGCAGATAGTTCATTTGTTCACTCATTTATTGGTTCACTCAATCCCTAATTCATTCATTTGTAAAATCATATTTGATCAATAGTTTAATTCATTCATTCATTAGAAGTCAGTTAATTTGATCATATATGCATTTATTAGTACAGTCATTCATTAGTAGTCATCATTTCATTCGATCAGTAATTTATTAGTCCACTCATTCATTAGTTAAATTGATTTTTCATTCATTGATCCATATGTTCATTCAATCATTTTATTAGTACAGTCAGTTCAGTCTTTCATTCATTAGTAGTCAGTTATTGCAATCATTCATTAGTACATTAGTCCAGTCAGTCATTCATTAGTACAGTCATTAGCTTATCTAATCATTAGTTCACTCACTCATTAGTTCATTCATTTTATTAGTGCAGTTATTCATTAGTTAATTTGATCATTATTTCACTCATTCATTAGTTCATTCATTTTATTAGTACAGTCATTCATTCATTAATTCGATCATTAATTCATTAGTTCACTCATTCATTAATTCATTCATTTTATTAGTGCAGTCATTCATTAGTTAATTTGATCATTAATTCATTAGTTCACTCATTCATTAGTTCATTCATTTTATTAGTACAGTCATTCATTCATTAATTTGATCATTAATTCATTAGTTCACTCATTCATTAGTTCATTCATTTTATTAGTGCAGTCATTCATTCATTAATTTGATCATTAATTCATTAGTTCACTCATTCATTAGTTCATTCATTTTATTAGTACAGTCATTCATTCATTAATTTGATCATTAATTCATTAGTTCACTCATTCATTAGTTCATTCATTTTATTAGTGCAGTTATTCATTAGTTAATTTGATCATTATTTCATTAGTTCACTCATTCATTAGTTCATTCATTTTATTAGTGCAGTCATTCATTCATTAATTCAATCATTAATTCATTAGTTCACTCATTCATTAGTTCATTCATTCATTTTATTAGTGCAGTTATTCATTAGTTAATTTGATCATTATTTCATTAGTTCACTCATTCATTAGTTCATTCATTTTATTAGTACAGTCATTCATTCATTAATTCGATCATTAATTCATTAGTTCACTCATTCATTCATTTTATTAGTGCAGTCATTCATTAGTTAATTCGATCATTAATTCATTAGTTCACTCATTCATTAGTTCATTCCTTTTATTAGTGCAGTTATTCATTAGTTAATTTGATCATTATTTCATTAGTTCACTCATTCATTAGTTCATTAATTTGATTAGTAGTCATGCATTAGTTAATTTGATCATTAGTTCATTAGTTCACTCATTCATTAGTTCATTCATTTTATTAGTACAGTCATGCATTAGTTAATTTGATCATTTCATTAGTTCACTCAGTTCATTCATTTATTAGTAGTCATTCGTTAGTTAATTCGATCATTAGTTCATTAGTTCACTCATTCATTAGTTTATTAATTTTATTAGTACAGTCATGCATTAGTTAATTTGATCATTTCATTAGTTCACTCAGTTCATTCATTTTATTAGTAGTCATGCATTAGTTAATTCGATCATTAATTCATTAGTTCACTCATTCATTAGTTCATTTTATTAGTACAGTCATTCATTAGTTAATTTGATCATTAATTCATTAGTTCACTCATTCATTGGTACAGTCATTCGTTAGGTCATTACTTTACTCATTCATTAGTTCATGCGATCAGTCATTATTTCATTTTATTAGTGAAATCATTTGTTCATTCATTCACGAGTACAGTCATTAGTTAATTTGATTCATGAGTTCATTGTCATGAGTTGATACGTTCATGCGTTCATTCATGAGTTGACTGACAGGTGAGTGAATTAAAAATGGTACTGACCATCATCTGCTTGGTGGGCATGAAGTCGGCACTTTGCCGAACACGATCAAAGATCTTGGCCAGTTGAGGGTTAATGAAGGCGTCGTCTGGAAGAGCAAACAGCAGTTATTATAAGCAGGGGCGGCCAAACTTGCAATTAAGGAATTTGGGGCCAGTTTGATAACTTTTTTTGCACTAAAGAACAAAACATAAATATCATAATATTAATCATGTGTTCATTTCATTTGACGAGTTAGGGCTCTTCTGCTTTAAGGAACATTGAAAATGTTTGAATCATCTCATTTGCATAATTGGCCACGCCACATGTGCCTGTAGAGGAAAATGAGAAGAATACTTGGAAAAGAAGAAGACACGTGGGTGAACGTGGTCAAAGCGAGCTAGCTCAATGCTAATAGACGTTGAATATGCCATACACGTGCTACCGATTAGCATTCGCGATTTTACATGGCGATTTCAACGCGTGTGAATGAAAATGTAGCGAGTGCAATGCTTACAGTATTAACACTTCTTAGGGCGCCACAGAAGACAACTTAATGGCAAAGACTACTTCCTGACTACAGCAACTAAAATGAATGCAAGTGTAAGACAACTAAGAATAGATTTTTCATTTGATCATTTAACACAGTGGTCCCCAACCACCGGCCCGCATACACAATATGTATATATAGTGTTTTTATGTTGATTTAATTATTTTTTTTTTTAAAATAAAATAAAAAAAATTTAATTTTATTTGTATTTATTTTAAATTTTTTTAATTTCTTGCGCGGCCCGGTACCAACCGGTCCGCGGACCGGTACCGGGCCGCGCAAGAAATTTAAAAAATAAAAAATAAATAAAAATAAAATAATTATTTTTTTTTTTTTTTTTTTTTAATTAAATCAACATAAAAACACTACATATACATATTGTGTATGTGTATGTCAATATAGATCAATACAGTCTTCAGGTATACAGTCCGTAAGCACACATGATTGTATTTCTTTATGAGGAAAAAAAATAAAAGAAAAAATTTTAAAAAACAAAAATAAAAAATAAAAAAAATCATATATTGTGTCTAACTGGGGCTGCTTCAGAAGCAGCCTCAGTGATGTAACCAGGGACCTCCCGAATAAGCTCCCAGTCTGTGGAACGCTCTCCCTGACCCCCTGAGGGCACCACAGACTGTGGATGCTTTTAAAAAAGGCTTTAAGGCCCTTCTTTTTAGATGTATGCATACTAGTTGTAGCTATTTGGCTGTTGTAGTTTTTATTTCTTTCTTTATTATCTTTTTATTTATTTTTTAATACACTGTAGCACTTTGAGATTGTTTACTCAATATAAAGTCCTTTTTACAAATAAAATCTATTATTATTAAATAGAGGAGCACGTGGACTGTACCTTAGAGCAGTGCTCCCCAACCTTTTTGTAGCTGCGGACCGGTCAACGCTTGAAAATTTGTCCCACGGACCGGTAGGGGGGGTGTATTTATTTATTTTTAATTGTTTTTTTTACATAAATAAATACAATCATGTGTGCTTACGGACTGTATCCATACAGACTGTATTGATCTATATTGATATATAATGTATATATTGTGTTTTTTATGTTGATTTCATTAAAAAAAAACTAAAAAAATTTTTTTTTATTTTTTTTACATAAATACAATCATGTGTGCTTACGGACTGTATCCCTGCAGACTGTATTGATCTATATTGATATATAATGTGTTTTTTATGTTGATTTCATTAAAAAAAAAATATATATATATATATATATATATATTTTTTTTTTACATAAATAAATACAATCATGTGTGCTTACGGGCTGTATCTGCAGACTGTATTGATCTATATTGATATATAATGTATATATTGTGCGGCCCGGTACCAATCAGTCCGCGGACCGGTACCGGGCCGCGGGACCGGTGGTTGGGGACCACTGCCTTAGAGTGTAGCTTGGAACTGTAACTGAGTGTACAGCCCAATACGTCTCTCCTCATTGAGCTCAATTGAACTCTGTCTCTGCATGATTCCTTGCTTCTTGTCTTATTTAATAAATGTCATCAGTGTTTGAACCTGACAGAGTGAACTCGTTATTTTTGAGAGCCCTCACTTTTTTCCCTTTCAAAATAAAAAGAAGGAATACATTAATTAAGTAAGTCAGAAAATTAAAAAAAAAGTACTGTCGACCGTTTTATTTCCAGGCTTCCGAGGGCCGAATAAAGTAGTGAGTTTGAGAGGTGTGGGACTACCTTGAATGCTCAGCATCTGGCCCAGTTTTAACGCGGCGCCGCGGACTTTACACAAAGTGCGGACGATCCTCTCAGCGTTGGCTTCGGACAGGAAGCTGTTGGAGTTCAGGACTGACTTTTTATTGTCTGGGGGGGAAAAAGGCAATTAAAGAAAACTAAAGTACAGTTGAGAGTATTAATGACATAAAATGTAGATTGTTGCTGCTTTAGTAAGATGGAATAAAAACTCAGCAGAAAAAAAGACGATCTAGAGGAAGTCTTGAAGCACTTTTGTCACACACTTCCGCCTTCACAATAAAAGCGCTACGCATCACATTTAGTCTAACTACCAAAACTCTGTTTGAAAAGTACCGATTCCCCATATTTTTTTTAACGGGCATGACATTGCTGGTTTTACTCGCAGAGGAG
>NC_084733.1:92138282-92155782 GCF_033978785.1 Entelurus aequoreus
CCAATGAGTTATCACTCTCATTATCACATTTATTCAAAAAGTATAAATAACAACAAATGAAGATAGAATACTATTAACCGCAACATGTAAGTGTAAAAAAACAACAACATTGTTATTTGTACAATTTCAGAATGTGCTTGTTCTATTTTTAAACAAAAAAAAACAATGTGAAGTTGTCTTTATTTTTAAGTTATCATGCCGTGATCTTACCAGTCCGGCCCACTTGGGAGTAGATTTTTCTCCATGTGGCCCCCCATCTAAAATGAGTTTGACACCCCTGGATTAGAGTGTATACCACTTGCTTGTAAGGACCATTAAGGAACGTATAAAAAGGTATGGATTAGAGTGTATACCACTTGCTTGTAAGGACCATTAAGGGACGTATAAAAAGGTATGTATTAGAGTGTATACCACTTGCTTGTAAGGACCATTAACAGATGTATAAAAAGGTATGGATTAGAGTGTATACCACTTGCTTGTAAGGACCATTAACAGACGTATAAAAAGGTATGGATTAGAGTGTATACCACTTGTTGGTAAGGACCATCAACAGACGTATAAAAAGGTATGGATTAGAGTGTATACCACTTGCTTGTAAGGACCATTAACAGACGTATTAAAAGGTATGTATTAGAGTGTATACCACTTGCTTGTAAGGACCATTAACAGATGTATAAAAAGGTATGGATTAGAGTGTATACCACTTGCTTGTAAGGACCATTAACAGACGTATAAAAAGGTATGGATTAGAGTGTATACCACTTGTTGGTAAGGACCATCAACAGACGTATAAAAAGGTATGGATTAGAGTGTATACCACTTGCTTGTAAGGACCATTAACAGACGTATAAAAAGGTATGGATTAGAGTGTATACCACTTGCTTGTAAGGACCATTAAGGAACGTATAAAAAGGTATGGATTAGAGTGTATACCACTTGCTTGTAAGGACCATTAACAGATGTATAAAAAGGTATGGATTAGAGTGTATACCACTTGCTTGTAAGGACCATTAAGGAACGTATAAAAAGGTATGGATTAGAGTGTATACCACTTGCTTGTAAGGACCATTAAGGGACGTATAAAAAGGTATGTATTAGAGTGTATACCACTTGCTTGTAAGGACCATTAACAGATGTATAAAAAGGTATGGATTAGAGTGTATACCACTTGCTTGTAAGGACCATTAACAGACGTATAAAAAGGTATGGATTAGAGTGTATACCACTTGTTGGTAAGGACCATCAACAGACGTATAAAAAGGTATGGATTAGAGTGTATACCACTTGCTTGTAAGGACCATTAACAGACGTATTAAAAGGTATGTATTAGAGTGTATACCACTTGCTTGTAAGGACCATTAACAGATGTATAAAAAGGTATGGATTAGAGTGTATACCACTTGCTTGTAAGGACCATTAACAGACGTATAAAAAGGTATGGATTAGAGTGTATACCACTTGTTGGTAAGGACCATCAACAGACGTATAAAAAGGTATGGATTAGAGTGTATACCACTTGCTTGTAAGGACCATTAACAGACGTATAAAAAGGTATGGATTAGAGTGTATACCACTTGCTTGTAAGGACCATTAACAGACGTATAAAAAGGTATGGATTAGAGTGTATACCACTTGCTTGTAAGGACCATTAACAGATGTATAAAAAGGTATGGATTAGAGTGTATACCACTTGCTTGTAAGGACCATTAAGGAACGTATAAAAAGGTATGGATTAGAGTGTATACCACTTGCTTGTAAGGACCATTAAGGGACGTATAAAAAGGTATGTATTAGAGTGTATACCACTTGCTTGTAAGGACCATTAACAGATGTATAAAAAGGTATGGATTAGAGTGTATACCACTTGCTTGTAAGGACCATTAAGGGACGTATAAAAAGGTATGGATTAGAGTGTATACCACTTGCTTGTAAGGACCATTAAGGGACGTATAAAAAGGTATGGATTAGAGTGTATACCACTTGCTTGTAAGGACCATTAAGGGACGTATAAAAAGGTATGGATTAGAGTGTATACCACTTGCTTGTAAGGACCATTAAGGGACGTATAAAAAGGTATGGATTAGAGTGTATACCACTTGCTTGTAAGGACCATTAAGGGACGTATAAAAAGGTATGGATTAGAGTGTATACCACTTGCTTGTAAGGACCATTAAGGGACGTATAAAAAGGTATGGATTAGAGTGTATACCACTTGCTTGTAAGGACCATTAAGGGACGTATAAAAAGGTATGGATTAGAGTGTATACCACTTGCTTGTAAGGACCATTAACAGACGTATAAAAAGGTATGGATTAGAGTGTATACCACTTGCTGGTAAGGACCATCAACAGACGTATAAAAAGGTATGGATTAGAGTGTATACCACTTGCTTGTAAGGACCATTAACAGATGTATAAAAAGGTATGGATTAGAGTGTATACCACTTGCTGGTAAGGACCATTAACAGATGTATAAAAAGGTATGGATTAGAGTGTATACCACTTGCTTGTAAGGACCATTAACAGATGTATAAAAAAGGTATGGATTAGAGTGTATACCACTTGCTGTTAAGGACCATTAACCGATGTATAACAAGGTATGGATTAGAGTGTATACCACTTGCTTGTAAGGACCATTAACAGATGTATAACAAGGTATGGATTAGAGTGTATACCACTTGCTTGTAAGGACCATTAACAGATGTATAAAAAAGGTATGGATTAGAGTGTATACCACTTGCTTGTAAGGACCATTAAGGGACGTATAAAAAGGTATGGATTAGAGTGTATACCACTTGCTTGTAAGGACCATTAACAGATGTACAGAAAGGTATGGATTAGAGTGTATACCACTTGCTGGTAAGGACCATTAACAGATGTATAAAAAGGTATGGATTAGAGTGTAGACCACTTGCTGGTAAGGACCATTAACAGATGTATAACAAGGTATGGATTAGAGTGTATACCACTTGCTTGTAAGGACCATTAACAGATGTATAAAAAGGTATGTATTAGAGTGTAGACCACTCGCTTGTAAGGACCATTAACAGACGTATAAAAAGGTATGGATTAGAGTGTATACCACTTGCTTGTAAGGACCATTAAGGAACGTATAAAAAGGTATGGATTAGAGTGTATACCACTTGCTTGTAAGGGCCATTAAGGGACGTATAAAAAGGTATGTATTAGAGTGTATACCACTTGCTTGTAAGGACCATTAACAGATGTATAAAAAGGTATGGATTAGAGTGTATACCACTTGCTTGTAAGGACCATTAAGGGACGTATAAAAAGGTATGGATTAGAGTGTATACCACTTGCTTGTAAGGACCATTAAGGGACGTATAAAAAGGTATGGATTAGAGTGTATACCACTTGCTTGTAAGGACCATTAAGGGACGTATAAAAAGGTATGGATTAGAGTGTATACCACTTGCTTGTAAGGACCATTAAGGGACGTATAAAAAGGTATGGATTAGAGTGTATACCACTTGCTTGTAAGGACCATTAAGGGACGTATAAAAAGGTATGGATTAGAGTGTATACCACTTGCTTGTAAGGACCATTAAGGGACGTATAAAAAGGTATGGATTAGAGTGTATACCACTTGCTTGTAAGGACCATTAAGGGACGTATAAAAAGGTATGGATTAGAGTGTATACCACTTGCTTGTAAGGACCATTAACAGACGTATAAAAAGGTATGGATTAGAGTGTATACCACTTGCTGGTAAGGACCATCAACAGACGTATAAAAAGGTATGGATTAGAGTGTATACCACTTGCTTGTAAGGACCATTAACAGATGTATAAAAAGGTATGGATTAGAGTGTATACCACTTGCTGGTAAGGACCATTAACAGATGTATAAAAAGGTATGGATTAGAGTGTATACCACTTGCTTGTAAGGACCATTAACAGATGTATAAAAAAGGTATGGATTAGAGTGTATACCACTTGCTGTTAAGGACCATTAACCGATGTATAACAAGGTATGGATTAGAGTGTATACCACTTGCTTGTAAGGACCATTAACAGATGTATAACAAGGTATGGATTAGAGTGTATACCACTTGCTTGTAAGGACCATTAACAGATGTATAAAAAAGGTATGGATTAGAGTGTATACCACTTGCTTGTAAGGACCATTAAGGGACGTATAAAAAGGTATGGATTAGAGTGTATACCACTTGCTTGTAAGGACCATTAACAGATGTACAGAAAGGTATGGATTAGAGTGTATACCACTTGCTGGTAAGGACCATTAACAGATGTATAAAAAGGTATGGATTAGAGTGTAGACCACTTGCTGGTAAGGACCATTAACAGATGTATAACAAGGTATGGATTAGAGTGTATACCACTTGCTTGTAAGGACCATTAACAGATGTATAAAAAGGTATGTATTAGAGTGTAGACCACTTGCTTGTAAGGACCATTAACAGACGTATAAAAAGGTATGGATTAGAGTGTATACCACTTGCTTGTAAGGACCATTAAGGAACGTATAAAAAGGTATGGATTAGAGTGTATACCACTTGCTTGTAAGGGCCATTAAGGGACGTATAAAAAGGTATGTATTAGAGTGTATACCACTTGCTTGTAAGGACCATTAACAGATGTATAAAAAGGTATGGATTAGAGTGTATACCACTTGCTTGTAAGGACCATTAAGGGACGTATAAAAAGGTATGTATTAGAGTGTATACCACTTGCTTGTAAGGACCATTAAGGGACGTATAAAAAGGTATGGATTAGAGTGTATACCACTTGCTTGTAAGGACCATTAAGGGACGTATAAAAAGGTATGGATTAGAGTGTATACCACTTGCTTGTAAGGACCATTAAGGGACGTATAAAAAGGTATGGATTAGAGTGTATACCACTTGCTTGTAAGGACCATTAAGGGACGTATAAAAAGGTATGGATTAGAGTGTATACCACTTGCTTGTAAGGACCATTAAGGGACGTATAAAAAGGTATGGATTAGAGTGTATACCACTTGCTTGTAAGGACCATTAAGGGACGTATAAAAAGGTATGGATTAGAGTGTATACCACTTGCTTGTAAGGACCATTAACAGACGTATAAAAAGGTATGGATTAGAGTGTATACCACTTGCTGGTAAGGACCATCAACAGACGTATAAAAAGGTATGGATTAGAGTGTATACCACTTGCTTGTAAGGACCATTAACAGATGTATAAAAAGGTATGGATTAGAGTGTATACCACTTGCTGGTAAGGACCATTAACAGATGTATAAAAAGGTATGGATTAGAGTGTATACCACTTGCTTGTAAGGACCATTAACAGATGTATAAAAAAGGTATGGATTAGAGTGTATACCACTTGCTGTTAAGGACCATTAACCGATGTATAACAAGGTATGGATTAGAGTGTATACCACTTGCTTGTAAGGACCATTAACAGATGTATAACAAGGTATGGATTAGAGTGTATACCACTTGCTTGTAAGGACCATTAACAGATGTATAAAAAAGGTATGGATTAGAGTGTATACCACTTGCTTGTAAGGACCATTAAGGGACGTATAAAAAGGTATGGATTAGAGTGTATACCACTTGCTTGTAAGGACCATTAACAGATGTACAGAAAGGTATGGATTAGAGTGTATACCACTTGCTGGTAAGGACCATTAACAGATGTATAAAAAGGTATGGATTAGAGTGTAGACCACTTGCTGGTAAGGACCATTAACAGATGTATAACAAGGTATGGATTAGAGTGTATACCACTTGCTTGTAAGGACCATTAACAGATGTATAAAAAGGTATGTATTAGAGTGTAGACCACTCGCTTGTAAGGACCATTAACAGACGTATAAAAAGGTATGGATTAGAGTGTATACCACTTGCTTGTAAGGACCATTAAGGAACGTATAAAAAGGTATGGATTAGAGTGTATACCACTTGCTTGTAAGGGCCATTAAGGGACGTATAAAAAGGTATGTATTAGAGTGTATACCACTTGCTTGTAAGGACCATTAACAGATGTATAAAAAGGTATGGATTAGAGTGTATACCACTTGCTTGTAAGGACCATTAAGGGACGTATAAAAAGGTATGGATTAGAGTGTATACCACTTGCTTGTAAGGACCATTAAGGGACGTATAAAAAGGTATGGATTAGAGTGTATACCACTTGCTTGTAAGGACCATTAAGGGACGTATAAAAAGGTATGGATTAGAGTGTATACCACTTGCTTGTAAGGACCATTAAGGGACGTATAAAAAGGTATGGATTAGAGTGTATACCACTTGCTTGTAAGGACCATTAAGGGACGTATAAAAAGGTATGGATTAGAGTGTATACCACTTGCTTGTAAGGACCATTAAGGGACGTATAAAAAGGTATGGATTAGAGTGTATACCACTTGCTTGTAAGGACCATTAAGGGACGTATAAAAAGGTATGGATTAGAGTGTATACCACTTGCTTGTAAGGACCATTAACAGACGTATAAAAAGGTATGGATTAGAGTGTATACCACTTGCTGGTAAGGACCATCAACAGACGTATAAAAAGGTATGGATTAGAGTGTATACCACTTGCTTGTAAGGACCATTAACAGATGTATAAAAAGGTATGGATTAGAGTGTATACCACTTGCTGGTAAGGACCATTAACAGATGTATAAAAAGGTATGGATTAGAGTGTATACCACTTGCTTGTAAGGACCATTAACAGATGTATAAAAAAGGTATGGATTAGAGTGTATACCACTTGCTGTTAAGGACCATTAACCGATGTATAACAAGGTATGGATTAGAGTGTATACCACTTGCTTGTAAGGACCATTAACAGATGTATAACAAGGTATGGATTAGAGTGTATACCACTTGCTTGTAAGGACCATTAACAGATGTATAAAAAAGGTATGGATTAGAGTGTATACCACTTGCTTGTAAGGACCATTAAGGGACGTATAAAAAGGTATGGATTAGAGTGTATACCACTTGCTTGTAAGGACCATTAACAGATGTACAGAAAGGTATGGATTAGAGTGTATACCACTTGCTGGTAAGGACCATTAACAGATGTATAAAAAGGTATGGATTAGAGTGTAGACCACTTGCTGGTAAGGACCATTAACAGATGTATAACAAGGTATGGATTAGAGTGTATACCACTTGCTTGTAAGGACCATTAACAGATGTATAAAAAGGTATGTATTAGAGTGTAGACCACTTGCTTGTAAGGACCATTAACAGACGTATAAAAAGGTATGGATTAGAGTGTATACCACTTGCTTGTAAGGACCATTAAGGAACGTATAAAAAGGTATGGATTAGAGTGTATACCACTTGCTTGTAAGGGCCATTAAGGGACGTATAAAAAGGTATGTATTAGAGTGTATACCACTTGCTTGTAAGGACCATTAACAGATGTATAAAAAGGTATGGATTAGAGTGTATACCACTTGCTTGTAAGGACCATTAAGGGACGTATAAAAAGGTATGTATTAGAGTGTATACCACTTGCTTGTAAGGACCATTAAGGGACGTATAAAAAGGTATGGATTAGAGTGTATACCACTTGCTTGTAAGGACCATTAAGGGACGTATAAAAAGGTATGGATTAGAGTGTATACCACTTGCTTGTAAGGACCATTAAGGGACGTATAAAAAGGTATGGATTAGAGTGTATACCACTTGCTTGTAAGGACCATTAAGGGACGTATAAAAAGGTATGGATTAGAGTGTATACCACTTGCTTGTAAGGACCATTAAGGGACGTATAAAAAGGTATGGATTAGAGTGTATACCACTTGCTTGTAAGGACCATTAAGGGACGTATAAAAAGGTATGGATTAGAGTGTATACCACTTGCTTGTAAGGACCATTAACAGACGTATAAAAAGGTATGGATTAGAGTGTATACCACTTGCTGGTAAGGACCATCAACAGACGTATAAAAAGGTATGGATTAGAGTGTATACCACTTGCTTGTAAGGACCATTAACAGATGTATAAAAAGGTATGGATTAGAGTGTATACCACTTGCTGGTAAGGACCATTAACAGATGTATAAAAAGGTATGGATTAGAGTGTATACCACTTGCTTGTAAGGACCATTAACAGATGTATAAAAAAGGTATGGATTAGAGTGTATACCACTTGCTGTTAAGGACCATTAACCGATGTATAACAAGGTATGGATTAGAGTGTATACCACTTGCTTGTAAGGACCATTAACAGATGTATAAAAAGGTATGTATTAGAGTGTATACCACTTGCTTGTAAGGACCATTAACAGATGTATAAAAAGGTATGGATTAGAGTGTATACCACTTGCTGGTAAGGACCATTAACAGATGTATAAAAAGGTATGGATTAGAGTGTATACCACTTGCTTGTAAGGACCATTAACAGATGTATAAAAAGGTATGGATTAGAGTGTATACCACTTGCTTGTAAGGACCATTAACAGATGTATAAAAAAGGTATGGATTAGAGTGTATACCACTTGCTTGTAAGGACCATTAAGGGACGTATAAAAAGGTATGGATTAGAGTGTATACCACTTGCTTGTAAGGACCATTAACAGATGTACAGAAAGGTATGGATTAGAGTGTATACCACTTGCTGGTAAGGACCATTAACAGATGTATAAAAAGGTATGGATTAGAGTGTAGACCACTTGCTGGTAAGGACCATTAACAGATGTATAACAAGGTATGGATTAGAGTGTATACCACTTGCTTGTAAGGACCATTAACAGATGTATAAAAAGGTATGTATTAGAGTGTAGACCACTCGCTTGTAAGGACCATTAACAGACGTATAAAAAGGTATGGATTAGAGTGTATACCACTTGCTTGTAAGGACCATTAAGGAACGTATAAAAAGGTATGGATTAGAGTGTATACCACTTGCTTGTAAGGGCCATTAAGGGACGTATAAAAAGGTATGTATTAGAGTGTATACCACTTGCTTGTAAGGACCATTAACAGATGTATAAAAAGGTATGGATTAGAGTGTATACCACTTGCTTGTAAGGACCATTAAGGGACGTATAAAAAGGTATGTATTAGAGTGTATACCACTTGCTTGTAAGGACCATTAAGGGACGTAGAAAAAGGTATGGATTAGAGTGTATACCACTTGCTTGTAAGGACCATTAAGGGACGTATAAAAAGGTATGGATTAGAGTGTATACCACTTGCTTGTAAGGACCATTAAGGGACGTATAAAAAGGTATGGATTAGAGTGTATACCACTTGCTTGTAAGGACCATTAAGGGACGTATAAAAAGGTATGGATTAGAGTGTATACCACTTGCTTGTAAGGACCATTAAGGGACGTATAAAAAGGTATGGATTAGAGTGTATACCACTTGCTTGTAAGGACCATTAAGGGACGTATAAAAAGGTATGGATTAGAGTGTATACCACTTGCTTGTAAGGACCATTAACAGACGTATAAAAAGGTATGGATTAGAGTGTATACCACTTGTTGGTAAGGACCATCAACAGACGTATAAAAAGGTATGGATTAGAGTGTATACCACTTGCTTGTAAGGACCATTAACAGACGTATTAAAAGGTATGTATTAGAGTGTATACCACTTGCTTGTAAGGACCATCAACAGATGTATAAAAAGGTATGGATTAGAGCAGGGGTCACCAACGCGGTGCCTGCGGGCACCAGGTCGCCCGTAAGGACCAGATGAGTCGCCCGCGGGCCTGTTCTAAAAAAAAAAGAAAAAAAAAAATTAAAAAAAAAAAAAAAAAAATTATTTATTTATTTTTTTAAAATTAAATCTACATAGAAAAAACACAAGATACACTTTCAATCAGTGCATCAACCCAAACAACCTCCCCCATGCACACTCATCCACACCCACTCACACAAAAGGGGTTATTTCTTTCTGCTACCAATATTCTGGTTCCCACAACATAGACAACACATCTGCAAGGGACACAGTCCCTGAAGCACACATGATTGTATAGGCTGCTGGTCCACTAACATTTTCATTAATTACTATTTTTTATGTAATTATTTTTATATTGTTTTACTTTCTTTTTTATCCAAGAAAATGTTTTTTATTTTTTTATCTTATTTTATTTTATTTTTAAAAAAGGGCCTTATCTTCAACAGACCAGGTTGTCAATGAAATTAGATTTGTTTAAAGGGTTTTTTAAACCAGGCCCAGCCCAGATAATGTCCAAGTCGGACTCAGCAACACACACCTTCATTCATGTACACAGAAAAAAATTAGGGAACACAACAGATTGCATATAATTTATAAACAAAATTACATTTTCAAAATAAGCATTTATGTACAGTCCAGATTATGTCCAGGTCACTCAAATTAGGGAACACAACAACAGATATCATATAATCTATAAACATAATTATACTTTCAAAATAAGCCTTTGAGGACTTCTCATCTTTTTTTTGATGTTTTTTGGCATCATTATCGTTTTCAACCATGTAACTTTCTAAAGTTAGAAAATACTGAATAAATGTTTTAGAGAAAGTAATACTAAGTGAATATCTGTTTTTGGCCTTAAAAATAAACATTTTACCGAGTACTATAATTAAATGGACTAAATCATGATTGTCAATGAACTCTCCTAAAATAACAGAAACCACATTAAGCTTCATAAACAAACCAATCCTTAAACACATTTTTTCAACTTCCACCCAAAACAAAGACACAATATGACAATACCAAAACAAATGTAAGGTGGATTCAGGCTCCTGACAACAAAATCGGCAATCATCTGACTCTGTCATATTCCATAATTTTAACATTTTTCCCTGCACATCGATAGTGGTTTTATAGATTAGTTTGAATATGGCATCCCATGGCAACGGGCAGTCAAAAAAGTCCTCCCATTTTCCATTTGTGTTGTATGAGGCAGCCTTCAAAGATGTCTTTATTAAATAAAAATTATATATTTTTCTATTTACTTTAGTTCCTTTTTGACAACTAGAATTTCTTATTAGAGGTTTACAAACTAATAATTTAGTAGTTCCATAATTAATTATTTGTTTCCATCTTTTCCCAATGACTCCAGTTAGTTGATAAAATGAAAAGCTTGAGCAAGCATCACCATACATAGCTCTAAATTCATCATACTTCATAATTTTACCATTCTCATTGATAATATCATTGACAAAAATGATTCCTCTTTCAAACATATTTTTCCAAAAGAAAGGCTTTCCATCTATTACAATATTAGAGTTCATCCATATTAACTGCTGCAAAATATCGTCTCTTTTTTCTGGCACATAAAATTGAAAACACCACTATGAGTGGATTGTTTCCTTTATGAACCCCGCCATGTTTCCCAGCAGACTCTCTGGGAGGGGATCACTTGTAAAAAAGGATACAATTTCTTTTGATACAGTACATGTTTTTTGTCCAACAGGACATTTGTGTACCACTCAATGTTTAAATACATCTTTGGAACAATTGATGCTTTTAAAGACAGACACATAGCTTCAAGGTTGAGAAGTTTCAGGCCCCCATATTCATACTCTTTGTACAAAACCTTTCTTTTAATCTTTTCTGGTTTGCCGTTCCAGACAAAATCGAAGACCCTCCGCTCAAAAATCTTAAAAAAGTTTTGTGATGGAGCTGGTAATGACAAAAACAATTAAATAAATTGAGGAATAATTAACGAGTTGGCAATAGACATTTTACCATGCAAGGTTAGGGATTTCCCTTTCCATAATTGCATAATTTTGTCCAGCTTTCTTAGTCGATTATCATAATTTACTGAGCCTAGATCTTCCAGATTTTCTGGGACAACAACACCAAGTATGTTAACTGGTCCATCTGTCCACAAAACAGGCACTTTGCATTCCATTCGAAAGGACGTTCCCTTTAGATTTCCGATCCTTAACATTTTACATTTATCATAATTAAGCTTAAGGCCAGATTGCTGTGAAAATATGTCCAAAAGATTAAGAAGGTTCCGCAAACAATGAGGAAAAATCTCATCTTTGTGAATCAGCCTTTTCTGACATGAACTTCATCAAGAACAAACACAGAACACGCCTCACTGATGCACATCTGCAAGACTCACTCAGAGTTGCAGTGTCAAGTTACACACCAGAGTACAACACACTAGTTAACAGCATGCAATGCCAGGCTTCCCACTAACTGACAAAGAAACAGATAACAGATTTGGTGTCCAGTTCAAAGTGTGACATGATTTAAAAATTTGAGAGTTTACTTTTGTATTTTACATGAGTTATTATTTGTACAAACATGGTGCAAAGTAATTCATGATTTGTTCAAAAATGTTAGTGGCTAGCTAGTTAAAATGGGATATTGTGATTTCACAAGACTGTCTTAGAAGTGATCATTTGAAAATGTTCAATTTGAAAAATGTGCACTTAGAGAAAATATAAAAATAAAGTGTTGCATATTGATATTTATCTGTTTCTATATATATTTATTGTGAGAAATCATTAAGATGATCAGTGTTTCCACAAAGATAAATATCATTAATTATTAATAATAACAGAGTTAAAGGTAAATTGAGCAAATTGGCTATTTCTGGCAATTTATTTAAGTGTGTATCAAACTGGTAGCCCTTCGCATTAATCACTACCCAAGAAGTAGCCCTTGGTTTCAAAAAGGTTGGTGACCCCTGGATTAGAGTGTATACCACTTGCTGGTAAGGACCATCAACAGACGTATAAAAAGGTATGGATTAGAGTGTATACCACTTGCTGGTAAGGACCATTAACAGATGTATAAAAAGGTATGGATTAGAGTGTATACCACTTGCTTGTAAGGACCATTAAGGGACGTATAAAAAGGTATGTATTAGAGCAGTGGTCCCCAACCAAAAAAGGTATGTATTAGAGTGTATACCACTTGCTTGTAAGGACCATTAAGGGACGTATAAAAAGGTATGTATTAGAGCAGTGGTCCCCAACCAAAAAAGGTATGTATTAATGAGTGTATACCACTTGCTTGTAAGGACCATTAACAGATGTATAAAAAGGTATGGATTAGAGTGTATACCACTTGCTGGCAAGGACCATTAAGGGACGTATAAAAAGGTATGGATTAGAGTGTATACCACTTGCTGGTAAGGACCATTAAGGGACGTATAAAAAGGTATGGATTAGAGTGTATACCACTTGCTGGTAAGGACCATCAACAGATGTATAAAAAGGTATGGATTAGAGTGTATACCACTTGCTTGTAAGGACCATTAACAGACGTATAAAAAGGTATGGATTAGAGTTTATACCACTTGCTTGTAAGGACCATTAAGGGACGTATAAAAAGGTATGGCTTAGACTTTATACCACTTGCTGGTAAGGACCATTAACAGATGTGTAAAAAGGTATGGATTAGAGTGTATACCACTTGCTTGTAAGGACCATTAACAGATGTATAAAAAGGTATGTAATAGAGTGTATACCACTTGCTTGTAAGGACCATTAACAGATGTATAAAAAGGTATGTATTAGAGTGTATACCACTTGCTTGTAAGGACCATTAACAGATGTATAAAAAGGTATGTATTAGAGTGTATACCACTTGCTTGTAAGGACCATTAACAGACGTATAAAAAGGTATGTATTAGAGTGTATACCACTTGCTTGTAAGGACGATTAACAGACGTATAAAAGGGTATGGATTAGAGTGTATACCACTTGCTGGTAAGGACCATCAACAGACGTATAAAAAGGTATGGATTAGAGTGTATACCACTTGCTGGTAAGGACCATTAACAGATGTATAAAAAGGTATGGATTAGAGTGTATACCACTTGCTGGTAAGGACCATTAACAGATGTATAAAAAGGTATGGATTAGAGTGTATACCACTTGCTTGTAAGGACCATAAAGGGACGTATAAAAAGGTATGTATTAGAGCAGTGGTCCCCAACCAAAAAAGGTATGTATTAGAGTGTATACCACTTGCTTGTAAGGACCATTAAGGGACATATAAAAAGGTATGAATTAGAGTGTATACCACTTGCTTGTAAGGACCATTAAGGGACATATAAAAAGGTATGTATTAGAGTGTATACCACTTGCTTGTAAGGACCATTAAGGGACATATAAAAAGGTATGTATTAGAGTGTATACCACTTGCTTGTAAGGACCATTAAGGGACATATAAAAAGGTATGTATTAGAGTGTATACCACTTGCTGGTAAGGACCATTAAGGGACATATAAAAAGGTATGTATTAGAGTGTATACCACTTGCTGGTAAGGACCATTAACAGATGTATAAAAAGGTATGGATTAGAGTGTATACCACTTGCTGGTAAGGACCATTAAGGGACGTATAAAAAGGTACGGATTAGAGCAGGGGTGGGCAATTAATTTTTACCGGGGGCCGCATGAGCAACCCGAGCACTGCTGGAGGGCCACATCGACAATATTTCAATTAAATTTTGCTCAAATTATTTTTGATATACCGTAAGATAGATAATAATAATAATAATAATATTTTCATTTAACCTAACTTATCTTTATACAAAAGCAGATGGCTTTTGATGGTTTTATTTTTAACACTTTCTTACACAACACTTCCTGATGTATAATACCATACAAAAATTTCAATTTCTGTCACTTTATCCTGCATCCTCTTTGTTGTGAACGTAGCACGCACGCCTGTAAGGTGATTGGCGAAGAAGGAGGAAGCGTTGCTGTTGCGGAAATGAGGAGTGAGGATTGGTTTTCCTTTTGGAAAGAACGAGATAAGTTGAGTTGTGTTAGTATAGCATGCTCAATAAAAGTTTAAAAAGAGCGTCAGACTTGGTGTGCACTTCTTCTGGACTCTACAATTGATGTCACAAGTGGGATGAAATGCCTCCCAGTTCGCCTTGCCATCAAACCTGGGAGTCTTCATTGAGGGCGGAATTCCCCCCGTGGCAAGCAGCGTGGCTGCACCTGTAAACACTCTCTCTCTCTCTCTCTCTCTCTTTGCGGCGAGCTCCTCACGTGGCACGTACCTCCCGATGACGTAGCACACAAACAGTGCAGTATGCGCAAAGTTTTACTTCTGCCACCAATTGTAGCGTCCAGAAGAAGTGCACACGAAGTCTGACGCTCTTTTTAAACTTTTATTGAGCAAGCTATACTAACACAGCTCAACATATCTCGTTCCTTCCACACGCACGTCTCCTCACTCCTCATTTACACAACTCAAGAAGACAACATCTACTTCAGCAGGTCGTTACACTATATTCTTTAAACACAGCAACGTGTGTACCACAAATAAGCACACAGCTTTACCTTTACTTGTCTTGTTGAAAACACGCCATTCGTCATCAACTTTTCTCTTTTTAGCGTCTCGGGGATAACCGCTGTGCGCCTTCCCTCACAGGACATACGCACATATAACACTTTTCAAAAGCACCACAGTTGTATTGCACGCACGACAAAGATGGGTTTTTTTTATTTATTTTGTATTTGAGATTGCCGCTGCGCGCACGAGCATACGTCCACACGGAAGTAATACAAATAACGCTTTTCAAAACAAAAGCAGCACTGTTGTATTGCACACTCGAAATAGATACTTTTTTAAATGTATTTTGTAATTTATAATTGGCCTCACGCGGGCCGGACAGGGATGCGCAAAGGGCCGGATGCGGCCCGCAGGCTGCAGAATGCCCAGGTCTGGATTAGAGTGTATACCACTTGCTGGTAAGGACCATCAACAGATGTATAAAAAGGTATGGATTAGAGTGTATACCACTTGTTGGTAAGGACCATTAACCGATGTATAAAAAGGTATGGATTAGAGTGTATACCACTTGCTGGTAAGGACCATCAACAGATGTATAAAAAGGTATGGATTAGAGTGTATACCACTTGTTGGTAAGGACCATTAACCGATGTATAAAAAGGTATGGATTAGAGTGTATACCACTTGCTGGTAAGGACCATCAACAGATGTATAAAAAGGTATGGATTAGAGTGTATACCACTTGTTGGTAAGGACCATTAACAGATGTATAAAAAGGTATGGATTACAGTGTATACCACTTGCTTGTAAGGACCATTAACAGATGTATAAAAAGGTATGGATTAGAGTGTATACCACTTGTTGGTAAGGACCATTAACAGATGTATAAAAAGGTATGGATTAGAGTGTATACCACTTGCTTGTAAGGACCATTAACAGATGTATAAAAAGGTATGGATTAGAGTGTATACCACTTGCTTGTAAGGACCATTAACAGATGTATAAAAAGGTATGGATTAGAGTGTATACCACTTGCTTGTAAGGACCATCAACAGATGTATAAAAGGGTATGTATTAGAGTGTATACCACTTGCTTGTAAGGACCATTAACAGATGTATAAAAAGGTATGGATTAGAGTGTATACCACTTGCTTGTAAGGACCATTAAGGGATGTATAAAAAGGTATGTATTAGAGTGTATACCACTTGCTTGTAAGGACCATCAACAGATGTATAAAAGGGTATGTATTAGAGTGTATACCACTTGCTTGTAAGGACCATCAACAGATGTATAAAAAGGTATGTATTAGAGTGTATACCACTTGCTTGTAAGGACCATTAACAGATGTATAAAAAGGTATGGATTAGAGTGTATACCACTTGCTTGTAAGGACCATTAAGGGATGTATAAAAAGGTATGTATTAGAGTGTATACCACTTGCTTGTAAGGACCATCAACAGATGTATAAAAAGGTATGGATTAGAGTGTATACCACTTGCTGGTAAGGACCATCAACAGATGTATAAAAAGGTATGGATTAGAGTGTATACCACTTGCTGGTAAGGACCATCAACAGATGTATAAAAAGGTATGTATTAGAGTGTATACCACTTGCTTGTAAGGACCATTAACAGATGTATAAAAAGGTATGGATTAGAGTGTATACCACTTGCTTGTAAGGACCATTAACAGATGTATAAAAAGGTATGGATTAGAGTGTATACCACTTGCTGGTAAGGACCATTAACGGATGTATAAAAACGTATGGATTAGAGTGTATACCACTTGCTTGTAAGGACCATCAACAGATGTATAAAAAGGTATGTATTAGAGTGTATACCACTTGCTTGTAAGGACCATCAACAGATGTATAAAAAGGTATGTATTAGAGTGTATACCACTTGCTTGTAAGGACCATCAACAGATGTATAAAAAGGTATGGATTAGAGTGTATACCACTTGCTTGTAAGGACCATTAAGGGATGTATAAAAAGGTATGTATTAGAGTGTATACCACTTGCTTGTAAGGACCATCAACAGATGTATAAAAAGGTATGTATTAGAGTGTATACCACTTGCTTGTAAGGACCATCAACAGATGTATAAAAAGGTATGGATTAGAGTGTATACCACTTGCTGGTAAGGACCATCAAAAGATGTATAAAAAGGTATGGATTAGAGTGTATACCACTTGCTTGTAAGGACCATTAAGGGACGTATAAAAAGGTATGGATTAGAGTGTATACCACTTGCTGGTAAAGACCATTAAGGGACGTATAAAAAGGTATGGATTAGAGTGT
>NC_084733.1:92168282-92200344 GCF_033978785.1 Entelurus aequoreus
CAAAATAAATCAACTCAAGTTATGGAAAAAAAAAATGCCAACATGGCACTGCCATATTTATTATTGAAGTCACAAAGTGCATTATTTTTTTTTTAAACATGCCTCAAAACAGCAGCTTGGAATTTGGAGGTTGAAGTGGGCGGGGTTGGGGGGGGGTGTATATTGTAGTGTCCCGGAAGAGTTAGTGCTGCAAGGGGTTCTGGGTATTTGTTGTGTTGTGTTTATGTTGTGTTACGATGCGGATGTTCTCCCGAAATGTGTTTGTTGGTGTGGGTTCACAGTGTGGCGCATATTTGTAACAGTGTTAAACTTGTTTATATGGCCACCCTCAGTGTGACCTGTATGGCTGTTGACCAAGTATGCCTTGCATTCACTTGTGTGTGTGTGAAAAGCCGTAGATATTATGTGACTGGGCCGGCACGCAAAGGCAGTGCCTTTAAGGTTTATCGGCGCTCTGTACTTCTCCCTACGTCCGTGTACACCGCGGCGTCTTTTTGAAACCGATACCGATCATTTCTGATATTACATTTTGAAGCATTTATCGTCCGATATTATTGGTCATCCCTATGAAACACCCTCAGGAAAGAGCTGCTAACATCCATCCGTAGTGTTTCAGCTACTTCTAAATCACTAATCCTGGCCTCCATGGCGATACATTTTGATAGTAGGCTAATGTCGCTAATATAGACACTTACATCATGTGTTGTCTTCATTATAACACTTAAATAAGACTTTTAAAGTCATTTTGATAGTAGGCTAATATAGCTAATATAGACACTTACATCATGTGTTGCCTTCATTATAACACTTATATAAGACTTTTAAAGTCATTTTGATAGTAGGCTAATATAGACACTTACATCATGTGTTGCCTTCATTATAACACTTATATAAGACTTTTAAAGTCATTTTGATAGTAGGCTAATATAGCTAATATAGACACTTACATCATGTGTTGCCTTCATTATAACACTTATATAAGACTTTTAAAGTCATTTTGATAGTAGGCTAATATAGACACTTACATCATGTGTTGCCTTCATTATAACACTTATATAAGACTTTTAAAGTCATTTTGATAGTAGGCTAATATAGCTAATATAGACACTTACATCATGTGTTGTCTTCATTATAACACTTATATAAGACTTTTAAAGTCATTTTGATAGTAGGCTAATATAGCTAATATAGACACTTACATCATGTGTTGTCTTCATTATAACACTTATATAAGACTTTTAAAGTCATTTTGATAGTAGGCTAATATAGCTAATATAGACACTTACGTCATGTGTTGTCGTCATTACAACACTTATATAAGGCTTTTAATTCTTATGGCTCCAGACAGATTTTTTTTTGTATTTTTGGTCCGATATGGCTCTTTCAACATTTTGGGTTGCCGACCCCGGCCCTAGGGCAACAACGTTAATATACTGTATGTTTGATGAAACGTGATTATATGCACGAGTGTATGTATCTTTATGTACATATGTAATGCTTTATTTCTAAATAAAAACTAAATAAGTGCACTGATAAAAACAAGAACTAACCCAGACAAGATTTTAAAAAATTATTTTTTTTTAAAGGTGAGTTCTGATCTCAACACAAAAGTATGTTAAAAAGCTACAAACTACACTAGACTCCAGAGATGCAGCAATAAGTAACAAAGGAAGTAAAAAAAAAGGGAAGTAGAGAAAAAAGATGTTTGGTGTAAAACATGAGGAAATAAGATGGAGTAAAAGTGCTGTGGTGTGCTAAACGCTGGATAAAAGTTGCTCAACGTGCTCACCAGTTGTCTAATCACACCATTGATTGATTGACGGCACCGTTGGAGCCACAAAAGATGAACAACTGACAAATAAAGCTGGAAGGAAGAAGTGAGACCGAGTGGAAGGACGGCCGACAGGAAATGACTCAAAAGTTCTCATTAGTACTAGAAATGGCCGATAATATCGGACTGCCGATATTATCGGCCGATAAATGCTTCAAAAAGTAGAATGTATGACTTTTTAAAAGGCCGCTGTGTACACGGACGTAGGGAGAAGTACAGAGCGCCAATAAATTAAAGGCACATAATATCTACGGCTTTTCACACACACAAGTGAATGCAATGCATACTTGGTCAACAGCCATACAAGTCACACTGAGGGTGGCCGTATAAACAACTTTAACACTGTTACGAATATGCGCCACACCGTGAACCCACACCAAACAAGAATGACAAACACGTTTCGGGAGAACATCCGCACCGTAACAAAACATAAACACAACAGAACAAATACCCAGAACCCCTTGCAGCACTAACTCTTCCGGGACACTACAATATACACCCCCCGCCATCCCCTACCCCAAAACCCCGCCCCCCCAACCCCGTTCTCTCAGGGAGAGCATGTCCCAAATTCCAAGCTGCTGTTTTGAGGCATGTTAAAAAAAATAATGCACTTTGTGACTTCAATAATAAATATGGCAGTGCCATGTTGGCATTTTTTTTTCCATAACTTGAGTTGATTTATTTTGAAAAAACCTTGTTACATTGTTTAATGCATCCAGCGGGGCATCACAACAAAATTAGGCATTATAATGTGTTAATTCCACCACTGTATATATCGGTATCGCTTGATATCGGAATCGGTAATTAAGAGTTGGACAATATCGGCAAAAAAGCCATTATCGGACATCTCTAATTAGTACAGTAGTGCTTATGAGCATGATCACATGACCCACCTGTTCACTGCGTATTATGGACGGCGGGATGGAGAAGAAGTATCCGGCTCGTACCGCTTCCATGGCAACTGACGGTTTCCCATCAAAAGCGTGCAGCAAAACCTTTTCCACACCTGCCAAACAACCACCAGCGACTTTAGCTTCATACGTCAGTATTTATCAGCACCATCTACAATTTCCTGTGTAGGGATGATGTTCGAAACCGGTTTTCCCGGTTGTTCGATGAGAAAAGAACCGTTCGATAAGAAATGAACCGATTCCATGGACTCGAATCCCTTTTTGAGAACCGGTTCCCGTTATCGAGGCCTTTATAGTAAAGAAAAGGAGTTGGTTCTTTATTCGAATCCCTGGGAACGAATGCCGTCCCACAAGAAATGCCCTGTGGGACATCACAGGAAATGACGTAGCTCAGTCATTAGACTGAGCTACGTCATTTCCTGTGATGTCACACAAGCAGCAAAAATAATGGACCGGAAAAAAAGCCTTAAGGCATTCACCTATAGCTGGGGTGTCCAAACTTTTTCCACTGAGGGCCGCACACTGACAAATCAAAGCAAGCGGGGGCCATTTTGATATTTTTTATTTTAAAAAGCAATACAGTATATGGATAACAAATATACATTTAGGCCTCCACTCAGGCTTGATCCCAGAGGACCCCAAAGGGTTTTGTTAAAAAAAATATTAAAAATGTGTCATTATTCAGTATTATTATTTGTATTATTATTCAAGTTTTAAATCTCTAAATCAACATTAGGTCTATCTGTCAATATAATGTTTTTAAAGATTTAAGTTTTATGCTCTTTTTGTCAAAGAAAACCCTTTTTTTTTTATGGAAAAAACACAAAATATGCAATATTTTCACCCAATAATTTTTTTAAATGGAATATTTGAGATGATATAATAATTTGAGCCTTAAAAAGGTCAATAACTCATAACACCACTGATTTTAATTCATTATTATTTTTTGAGCAATGACATTTAAAAACAAATCACACTAAAATTATTGGGGATCCAAAAGGATTTACAGTGTTAAAAAATAAATTATACATTTTTTTTACTGTTTACTTTTAACACAATAATCTCGAGATCAACTTCAGATCTATCCGTCAATTATAAGTTGTATTGTTGTTTATGTTTTTTGTTTGTTCGTTTTAGGCCTTTTTTTTTTTTTTAAAAAACAGCTCACTCTTTTATATGGCAAACACAAAATATGCAAAATTTTCCCCAAAAAAATATCTCAAAGTGGAATATTCAACGTGACGTAATTGGAGCAATAATTGATAATTGATAATAATGACATTGATTTTGATTCATTATTATTTTTTAAAGAAGAAACAGCCCGCATGGCAGCTTTGTGTGATTAGAGTAAACATTGCAACATTTTCTTGTTACATTTCCCCTGTTTGCTCTTTTATACCACTTTTTACGTTTGAAAAATTTTTCAATCGTATTTTCAAAATGTGCCGTGGGGCCGTTAAGAAATGACCTGCGGGCCGCAAATGGCCCCCGGGCCGCACTTTGGACACCACCGACCTATAGTGATCACAGAGACAGCTTGTTTTTGTGTTACTGTATATATTTGTTTTTCTGAAAAATCCCACTTAATATACTTTGGGTAACAAAAGTCGATATATATATATATATTTTTTTTTAGGGGGGTAACAGTCAATATATTTATTTATTTTATTGTATTTTTTTCTTATAAAATAAAAGTGAGCTTTTGTTAAACCAAATATTGTGTTTTTTTCCATATACAACAACCTATCTGGATTCGATAAGGAATCGGTTCGATAAGAGGATTCGATAATGGGCTCGAACTCGATCATTTCTTATCAAACATCATCCCTATTCTTGTGAGAATCCTGCGTGTGACTGGACAATTAAGGAGGGGGACGATCCAGTACTACCTGCAGTGTGCTCAAACAACCATCATCTTTGAGCAGATAAAACTGTATCATCTCTTTCCTTTTGAGACGTATCAGGTTGGCAGTGCACTCAGACCCCCTGTAATGTAGTAAGAAGTTACCTTCTTCTTTTAGTAGCTGGATGGTGGGTCTTCCTGCCGACCGCGAGTGAACGTTCCTAATAAAAGATTGCCACGTAAATAACACGGACATTCCAACTAGTAAGTCTACTAGCTCAGTACTACAGAGAAGTACATGCGCATATTTACTCATTGTTAGTGACAACTTACAGAGGGAGGTCCAGTTCCTTGGCCAAACGTGACTGACGAACGAGGACCTGCCTCTGGCCTTCTTTGTCGGAGTCACTTTTCACATATCTGGGTGTGAAGTCCAAGCCGACCTAAGTGGAAACATGAATGGTGTCAGACATATTGTTCACAATTTTCTGCCGGTACCAGAAAATCTAAGATAATGCAACTTAAAACAAATGTAAAGCTCATGTCCTACTGCAGATCGTTATTAAATACAGTGGTGGTCAAAAGTTTACATACACTTGTAAAGAATAGGGGTGTCCGATAATGGCTTTATTACCGATATCAACCGATACCGATATATACAGTCGTGGAATTAACACATTATTATTAGAGATGTCCGATAATATAGGCCTGCCGATATTATCGGCCGATATATGCGTTAAAATGTAATATCGGAAATTATCGGTATCGTTTTTTTTATTATCGGTATCGGGGTTTGTTTTTTAAAAAAAAAAATTGTATTAAATCCACATAAAAAACACAAGATACACTTACAATTAGTGCACCAACCCAAAAAACCTCCCTCCCTCATTTACACTCATTCACACAAAAGGGTTGTTTCTTTCTGTTATTAATATTCTGCTTCCTACATTATATATCAATATATATCAATACAGTCTGCAAGGGATACAGTCCGTAAGCACACATGATTGTGCGTGCTGCTGCTCCACTAATAATACTAACCTTTAACACTTAATTTTACTCATTTTCATTCATTACTAGTTTCTATGTAACTGTTTTTATGGAGCCCCTAAAGCAGGGGTGTCCAAACTTTTTCCCCTGAGGGCCGCACACATAAAAATTAAAGCATGTGGGGGCCATTTTGACATTTTTTATTGTCAAACCATAACAAAATATATGGATTTTTTATTTATTTTACCTTTAGGGATCCTGGGGACCATAAAGGGTCTCAGTCATTAAAATGTTAAAAATAAGTCAGATTATTATTATTTTTTAATTATTTAACACTTACAGTAAATCTCTATATCAACTTCAAGTTGATATAAAGTAATACAAATTTTAAAAAAAAGTTTTATGGCTTTTCTGTCAAAAATAACTTAGTTTTTTTTATTGTAAAACTGAAATATGCAGTATTTAGTAATTAGAGCCCTAAAAGATCAATAATGCAGGACACCATTGATTTTAATTCTTTCATATTTTTGAGTCATCACAGTGAAAACATAAATAAAAAATCACTAAATATATTTGGGATCCAAAAGGTGCCCCACTCATAAAGTGATACACTTTTATTAGGTTTTTCTTTTACTTTCAACACTTAAGTTACGAGATCAACTGTTGGAACTAGAGATGTCCGATAATATCGGCCGATATATGCGTTAAAATGTAATATCGGAAATTATCGGTATCGTTTTTTTTATTATCGGTATCGTTTTTTTTTTTGTTTTGTTTTGTTTTTTTAATTAAATCCACATAAAAAACACAAGATACACTTACAATTAGTGCACCAACCCAAAAAACCTCCCTCCCCCATTTACACTCATTCACACAAAAGGGTTGTTTCTTTCTGTTATTAATATTCTGCTTCCTACATTATATATCAATATATATCAATACAGTCTGCAAGGGATACAGTCCGTAAGCACACATGATTGTGCGTGCTGCTGCTCCACTAATAGTACTAACCTTTAACAGTTAATTTTACTCATTTTCATTAATTACTAGTTTCTATGTAACTGTTTTTATATTGTTGTACTTTCTTTTTTATTCAAGAAAATGTTTTTAATTTATTTATCTTATTTTATTTGATTCATTTTTTTAAAAAGTACCTTATCTTCACCATACCTGGTTGTCCAAATTAGGCATAATAATGTGTTGATTCCACGACTGTATATATCAGTTGATATCGGTATCGGTTGATATCAGTATCGCTAATTAAAGAGTTGGACAATATCGGAATATCGGATATCGGCAAAAAGCCATTGTCGGACATCCCTAATTATTATGCCTAATTTGGACAACCAGGTATGGTGAAGATAAGGTACTTTTTAAAAAAAATAAAAATAAAATAAGAAATAAATTAAAAACATTTTCTTGAATAAAAAAGAAAGTAAAACAATATAAAAACAGTTACATAGAAACTAGTAATGAATGAAAATGAGTAAAATTAAGTGTTAAAGGTTAGTACTATTAGTGGAGCAGCAGCACGCACAATCATGTGTGCTTACGGACTGTATCCCTTGCAGACTGTATTGATATATATTGATATATAATGTAGGAACCAGAATATTAATAACAGAAAGAAACAACTAGGGATGTCCGATAATATCGGCCGATAAATGCGTTAAAATGTAATATCGGAAATTATCGGTATCGTTTTTTTTATTATCTGTATCCGTTTTTTTTTGGTTTTTTTAATTAAATCAACATAAAAAACACAAGATACACTTAAAATTAGTGCACCAACCCAAAAAACCTCCCTCCCCCATTTACACTCATTCACACAAAAGGGTTGTTTCTTTCTGTTATTAATATTCTGCTTCCTACATTATATATCAATATATATCAATACAGTCTGCAAGGGATACAGTCCGTAAGCACACATGATTGTGCGTGCTGCTGCTCCACTAATAATACTAACCTTTAACACTTAATTTGACTCATTTTCATTAATTACTAGTTTCTATGTAACTGTTTTTAAATTGTTTTACTTTCATTTTTATTCAAGAAAATGTTTTTAATTTAGTTATCTTATTTTATTATTATTTTTTAAAAAGTACCTTATCTTCACCATACCTGGTTGTCCAAATTAGGCATAATAATGTGTTAATTCCACGACTGTATATATCGGTATCGGTTGCTATTGGTATCGGTAATTAAAGAGTTGGACAATATCGGAATATCGGATATCGGCAAAAAGCCATTATCGGACATCCCTAGAAACAACCCTTTTGTGTGAATGAGTGTAAATGGGGGAGGGAGGTTTTTTGGGCTAGTGTACTTATTGTAAGTGTATCTTGTGTTTTTTATTTTAATTTAATAAAAAATAAATAAAAATAAATAAATAAAAAATCCCAATACCGATAATAAAAAAAACGATACCGATAATTTCCGATATTACATTTTAAAGCATTTATCGGCCGATAATATCGGACATCTCTAGTAAAGAACATCATGTCATTCCAATCATTTCTACAACTCTTATTTTTTTGTGATGTAGTGATTGGAGCACATACTTGTTGCTCACAAAGAAGTTTGCTTCTTTTATGAATTTATTATGGGTCTACTGAAAATGTGACTAATCAAAAGTATACATACAGCAATGTTAATATTTGCTTACATGTCCCTTGGCAAGTTTACCTGCAATAAGACGCTTTTGGTAGCCATCCACAAGCTTCTGCTTGACCACTAAATTGCTGCAGTTCAGCTAAATGTGTTGCTTTTCTGACATGGACTTGTTTCTTCAGCATTGTCCACACCTTTAAGTCAGGACTTTGGGAAGGCCATTCTAAAACCTTCATTCTAGCCTGATTTAGCCATTCCTTTACCACTTTTGAGGTGTGTTTGTGGTCATTGTCCTGTTGGAACACCCAACAAGACCCAACCTCTGGGCTGAGGATTTTAGCTTGTCCTGAACAATTTGGAGCTAATCCTCCTTTTTCATTGTCCCATTTACCGTATTTTTCGGACTATAAGTCGCGGTTTTCTTTCATAGTTTGGCCGGGGGTGCGACTTATACTCAGGAGCGACTTATGTGTGAAATGATGAACACATTAGCGTAAAATATCAAATAATATTATTAATGTCATTCACGTAAGAGACTAGACGTATAAGATTTCATGGGATTTAGCGATTAGGAGTGACAGATTGTTTGGTAAACGTATAGCATGTTCTATATGTTATAGTTATTTGAATGACTCTTACCATAATATGTTACGTTAACATACCAGGCACGTTATTTATGCCTCATATAACGTACACTTATTCAGCCTGTTGTTCACTATTCTTTACACATTTTAAATTGCCTTTCAAATGTCTATTCTTGCTGTTGAATTTGTATCAAATACATTTCCCCAAAAAATGCGACTTGTACTCCAGTGCGACTTATATATGTTGTTTTCCTTCTTTATTATGCATTTTCGGCCGGTGCGACTTATACTCCGAAAAATACGGTACTCTCTGTAAAGCAGCAGTTCCATTGGCAGCAAAACAGGCCCAGAGCATAATACTACCACCACCATGCTTGACGGTAGGCATGGTGTTCCTGGCATTGAAGGCCCCGCCTTTTGTCCTCCAAACATATTGCTGGGTATTGTGGCCAAACAGCTCCATTTTTGTTTCATCCGACCACAGAACTTTCCTCCAGAAGGTCTTATCTTTGTCCATGTGATGTCAGATGAAACAAAAAAGTGGCGCCCACTACCTCCCCTTTGTTGCGAGTCTCGAGATGTATGTTGTAATTAGGGCTGCAACAACTAATCGATTAAATCGATTAAAATCGATTATAAAAATAGTTGGCGATTAATTTAGTCATCGATTCGTTGGATCTATGCTATGCGCAGAGGCTTCTTTTTTTTTTTTTTTAATAAACCTTTATTTATAAACTGCAACATGTACAAACAGCTGAGAAACAATAATCAAAATAAGTATGGTGCCAGTATGCTGTTTTTTTTCAATGAAATACTGGAAAGGATAGAAATGTAGTTGGTCTCTTTTATCAGATTATTAATCGAAGTAATAATCGACAGATTAATCGATTATCAAATTAATCGTTAGTCGCAGCCCTAGTTGTAATATGTATATGTGCTTTGCTACGGAGGTTTTTTTCCCCAGTCTAGATTGTATTTTTCTACTCATCCTTCCCCAGCGTTGACCTTTTTCCCATCTCGTGGCGACCCGTCAGCGTTCCTGTTCTGTAACCCTGTAGACCAGTGTTCCCCAACCTTTTTTCCACCAGGCACCAGGTTTAATGTATGCATTATTTTCACGGAGCGGCTTTCTACGTTTAAATTAGCCTTTGCCCACAATCTGGCGCACATTAAAATGTTCTATATCCATTGATGTGCATTGTCCCATTACAACTACAATGGAGTTGTAATATACATCTACAGTGTTTCCCATAAACTGCCAAGATACCTGTGGCGGTGGGGGCGTGGTCACCATGACATCATCGAGTAATTTGCATAATTTACTACAACAATATGATTTTCTCTAAAAAGGCTCAAAAAACGTATACTTACTAATAAATAATAACAGTTTTGTTTTAAACGTCCATCCATCCATCCATTTTACAATATAATTACAACACTTTATGTACATATTTATATACAGATTTGAACAATAAGTTATTCACTGAAATATATTTATTAATTGTAGTTCTTACAAAAAATATATCTTATAAAAATATAAAAGCTAAAATGTCTCTTAAAGCTCTGCCCCTTTAATTAGTGCATACTAAATAATGTAACTTTAGCCTACTACTACAAGCATATTATTTACCAGCAACATAAAGTGAAACAGAGGCAGAGGTGTCCTGCCACAGTCAGTAACAAATAAACAGAAAACAGTAGTGGTCAAATAGAAATAAGGCAACAAGAGAAGTATCCTACACTTCTCTTTTGTAAAGTAAATATGAACAGCCGATATGGGCATCTACATCAACTATATCATTTGCCTGAGAAGCTGGACAGGACAAAAACATTTTTTTTGTGGCGGACGTAATTCTTTCGTGGCGGGCCGCCACAAATAAATGAATGTGTGGGAAACACTGATCTATTAACGGACTTATTGGTATGTTTAGTGGGACATGCGAAAGTTAAGTCTGAGAAAATGTGGCAGTTTATAAATTAATTAATGTTTCTGTGCGGCCCGGTAGCAAATGCTACAGAGAGTGGCTGTACACTGTTTGTTTGTCTCATCTTGAACGGGTTTGTGCTGAAAACAAAGCTTCGTTGTACTTGTGCAATGACAATAAAGACCTCCTTAACAATATAAATACAACTAAACTATGCAATTGTGTACATGACAAATACAGACTGTGCTGCGAATAAGAATTGTAATATATGTTGTCTGCTACCTCTCCAATGGACACGAGTTGCTCCTTGTATTTGTCAATGATGGGTAGAGCCGCGTCTAGATCCTGCATGCCAGACAAAGTACAAGTTGACATTTTTAACATGTTGAAGTAGAAAAGTAGCCCAACCTGCAGAGAAGCGCTCCTGTGTTGCTGTGGGGACACTTCTTGCACAGGGTGGACTCCCAGGCAGGGGAAGACAAAGCCCGGGAATCTGGAAGTGGAAACGTCAAAAAATAAAAATGTCCAATTTCAGTCTGGGTGACACAATACGATTTTAAGTTACCTTTGGGACAGGGCAATGATCTTTTCAAACTCCCCAGCATGTTCTGCCACAGCGAGCAATGCTAAAAGTCCAGCCTGCAAGACAAAAACATGGGCATAGTGACACATCAACACCACCTTAGAAGGACAACTCACCCGTTTGGAGCTCTCAATAACGCTTTCTATGTCCTGAAACATAAACGTGACACTTAAAGACGGGAAAAAAGGACTAAATTTGAAACAAGTTTGTTTTATACCTTGTCAAAATCTCTGGCGGAGATGTGACAGTGGCAGTCGATAAAACCATGCATGGAGTTGAGAGGCTAATTAGCTAGAAAACAACTTCCGGTCTTCTTCTTCTTCATTTAATGGTGGGTCGCAACCAACGTTATATGTGCATACCGCCATCTAATGTACTGGAGTGTGTCTCCTCAGGCTGAGTCAAATATCTATTTACACAAAACCACACATAACAAAAGAGGAGAGAAAAAAATACTAATAATAAACTATATATATATATATATATATATATATATATATATATATATATATATATATATATATATATATATATATATATATATATATATATATATATATATATATATATATATATATATATATATATATATATATATATATATATATATATATATATATATATATATATATATATATATATATATATATATATATGTTTTATATATATTTATAATATATTTATACCTAAGCCTGAGGATGACACAGATACCACCCCTCCGGGGTGTGTGCAATATCTTGGCTGTTCCTGGACCGAGGCTTCAGATGTTGTTCCTGGGATCTGTTGGAGCCACTCTCCCAGTTTGGGGATTCCTGCTTCGAGTACCCCCACTACCACGGGGACCATGCTAGCCTTGACCTTCCACATCCGTTCCAGCCGCTTTTTCAACCCTTGGTACTTCTGAAGTTTCTCGTGTTCCTTCTTCCTGATGTTGATGATATAAAACAATATATATATATATATATATATATATATATATATATATATATATATATTTTATTTTTTTTTTATTTTTTTTTTCCTGAAAGAAAAAAAAAAATATATATATATACATATATATATATATATATATATACATATATATATATATATATATATATATATATATATATATATATATATATATATATATATATATTTATTTTTTTTTTTTTCCTGAAAGAAAAAAAAAAAAATATATATATATATATATATATATATATATATATATATATATATATATATATATATATATATAATTTTTTTTTTTTTTTATTTTTTTATATCACCAACATCAGGAAGAAGGAACACAATAAACTTGAATATATATATATATATATATATATATATATATATATATATATATATATATATATATATATATATATATATATATATATATATATATATATATATATATATATATATATATATATAAAACCAACACTTTAAGTATTAAACCTGTGATCCTAAGATTTTCCATTAGAGCCCTGCTACATTCTTTGTTTTCTCCTTTTCCTAAAATTGCCTTTAAACTCCATCCCTTACCTAGACTGTATGGGATGCCAGTTAGAGTGCGCATGCGTTAAAGCACAGAAAAAAAAACTTAGCCATAGCATGTCATGTTTTATTTAATTTTACTTTACCGCATACACAGTATACCTAATTATTTTATGTTATTTCCATGAAAAATAATCATTGTGTAATCTGTCAAAGGTGCGTTGTGTCAGATTTTTTTCTTGTACAATTGACTACACAACAATGAATATACAAAAAATAAGGCGATTTCCTTATTAGACATGTTAGAAATAATAACAGAGGTAATAGAAATTTAAAAGAGACAAATAACAGTTTTTTGGTGTTATTTATTGAACAACAAACATACATTTATAATGCACACAAAAGTCAAGGCAATTTCAACATCAGCGAAACATGTCAAGGGAGGAAAACACAAGCAAATACAGATAGAGTATTAAATATTAATAAATAATAATTATAATAAATATGAAAAAGGCTACCTAAATCACTTTAAATGTTTTTAACAAAGATATCAATTTAAGGGCTTTTGTACTCCTAATCATCCTCCAAGATTTGATTGATAATTGTAAACCATTAAGCCAATTAGAAAATGTAGGCCTTATTTTCATAAATTGACATTTATGTAAGTAAGGCAGGCCAAATTAAAATTAAATTAAAAATTTTGACAAACATTTCTATGTTACAGTCGTTTATGAAAATACCAAATTTGATCTCTTAGACAAATAACACTTCTTAAACAAAAAAGATAGCAAACACAACATCCGGGAAGCGAGACGTGCGTACGCAGAGCACCTGATAACATGTCGGGAGTCACCCGTGGGGGCGGTGCTGCGGTCAAAGTCCCTTCCGCAAACCAGTCGACTTAATAACAAGCCTACCCACTTTTTTACGTAACCAACCAACTTCCTTGTCTGTTGTTTACGGAAGTGTCGCGATGAACGCGAACGGCTTCAAATGTACTTTTAGGACCGAATTTGAAATTATTTCCTAACATTACATCACATGGCGGTCTTTGGCGTGGAGATTCTTGTTCTTCTCGTCTGCCTGCTGTGCACCTGCGGCACCGCAGAGAAGTACCAACCGAACTGGGAGTCCATCGACTCCAGGCCGCTGCCAGGCTGGTACGACCAGGCCAAGTTCGGCATCTTCATCCACTGGGGGGTCTTCTCTGTGCCCAGCTTCGGCAGCGAGTGGTTCTGGTGAGGCCAACACACGCTTAGAACATATTTAAGAGAGGCTAGAACACATATGTATTTCTTTAAAAACGCGTGTAAGAGGCAGCCAATAGGATTAAAGATATAAAAAGCGCTTGTAAGAGGCAGCCAATAGGATTAAAGATATAAAAAGCGCTTGTAAGAGGCAGCCAATAGGATTAAAGATATAACAAATGCTTGTAAGAGGCAGCCAATAGGATTACATATCTAAAAAAACGCTTGTAAGAGGCAGCCAATAGGATTAAAGATATAAAAAACGCTTGTAAGAGGCAGTCAATAGGATTAAAGATATAAAAAACGCTTGTAAGAGGCAGTCAATAGGATTAAAGATATAAAAAAACGCTTGTAAGAGGCAGCCATTAGGATTAAAGATATAAAAAATGCTTGTAAGAGGCAGCCAATAGGATTAAAGATATAAAAATGCTTGTAAGAGGCAGCCAATAGGATTAAAGATATAAAATACGCTTGTAAGAGGCAGCCAATAGGATTAAAGATATAAAAAAAACGCTTGTAAGAGGCAGCCAATAGGATTAAAGATATAAAAAAAACGCTTGTAAGAGGCAGCCATTAGGATTAAAGATATAAAATACGCTTGTAAGAGGCAGCCAATAGGATTAAAGATATAAACAACGCTTGTAAGAGGCAGCCAATAGGATTAAAGATATAAAATACGCTTGTAAGAGGCAGCCAATAGGATTAAAGGTATACAAACAACGCTTGTAAGAGGCAGCCAATAGGATTAAAGATATAAAAAATGCTTGTAAGAGCCAGCCAATAGGATTAAAGATATAAAAAACGCTTGTAGGAGGCAGTCAATAGGATTAAAGATATTAAAAAAACGCTTGTAAGAGGCAGCCAATAGGATTAAAGATATAAAAAACGCTTGTAGGAGGCAGCCAATAGGATTAAAGATATTAAAAACGCTTGTAGGAGGCAGCCAATAGGATTAAAGACATAAAAAACGCTTGTAGGAGGCAGCCAATAGGATTAAAGATATTAAAAACGCTTGTAAGAGGCAGCCAATAGGATTAAAGACATAAAAAACGCTTGTAAGAGGCAGCAAATAGGATTAAAGATATGAAAAAACGCTTGTAAGAGGCAGCCAATAGGATTAAAGATATAAACAGCGCTTGTAAGAGGCAGCCAATAGGATTAAAGATATAAAAAACGCTTGTAAGAGGCAGCCAATAGGATTAAATATATAAAAAAACGCTTGTAAGAGGCAGCCAATAGGATTAAAGATATAAAAAACGCTTGTCAGAGGCAGCCAATAGGATTAAAGATATAAACAACGATTGTAAGAGGCAGCCAATAGGATTAAAGATAAAAAAAAATGCTTGTAAGAGGCAGCCAATAGGATTAAAGATATAAAAAAACGCTTGTAAGAGGCAGCCAATAGGATTAAAGTTATACAAAACGCTTGTAAGAGGCAGCCAATAGGATTAAAGATATAAACAACGATTGTAAGAGGCAGCCAATAGGATTAAAGATATAAAAAACGCTTGTAAGAGGCAGCCAATAGGATTAAAGATATAAACAACGATTGTAAGAGGCAGCCAATAGGATTAAAGATACAAAAAACGCTTGTAAGAGGCAGCCAATAGGATTAAAGATATAAAAAAACGCTTGTAAGAGGCAGCCAATAGGATTAAAGATATACAAAACGCTTGTAAGAGGCAGCCAATAGGATTAAAGATATAAAAAATGCTTGTAAGAGGCAGCCAATAGGATTAAAGATATAAACAACGCTTGTAAGAGGCAGCCAATAGGATTAAAGATATAAAAAACGCTTGTAAGAGGCAGTCAATGGGATTAAAGATATAAAAAATGCTTGTTAGAGGCAGCCAATAGGATTAAAGATATAAAATACGCTTGTAAGAGGCAGCCCATAGGATTATATATATAAAAAACGCTTGTATGAGGCAGCCAATAGGATTAAAGATATAAAATACGCTTGTAAGAGGCAGCCAATAGGATTAAAGATATTAAAAAAAACGCTTGTAAGAGGCAGCCAATAGGATTAAAGATATAACAAATGCTTGTAAGAGGCAGCCAATAGGATTAAAGATATAAAAAACGCTTATAAGAGGCAGCTAATAGGATTAAATATCTAAAAAACGCTTGTAAGAGGCAGCCAATAGGATTAAAGATATAAAAAACGCTTGTAGGAGGCAGTCAATAGGATTAAAGATATTAAAAAAACGCTTGTAAGAGGCAGCCAATAGGATTAAAGATATAAAAAACGCTTGTAGGAGGCAGCCAATAGGATTAAAGATATTAAAAACGCTTGTAGGAGGCAGCCAATAGGATTAAAGACATAAAAAACGCTTGTAGGAGGCAGCCAATAGGATTAAAGATATTAAAAACGCTTGTAGGAGGCAGCCAATAGGATTAAAGACATAAAAAACGCTTGTAAGAGGCAGCAAATAGGATTAAAGATATGAAAAAACGCTTGTAAGAGGCAGCCAATAGGATTAAAGATATAAACAGCGCTTGTAAGAGGCAGCCAATAGGATTAAAGATATAAAAAACGCTTGTAAGAGGCAGCCAATAGGATTAAATATATAAAAAAACGCTTGTAAGAGGCAGCCAATAGGATTAAAGATATAAAAAACGCTTGTCAGAGGCAGCCAATAGGATTAAAGATATAAACAACGATTGTAAGAGGCAGCCAATAGGATTAAAGATTAAAAAAAATGCTTGTAAGAGGCAGCCAATAGGATTAAAGATATAAAAAAACGCTTGTAAGAGGCAGCCAATAGGATTAAAGATATACAAAACGCTTGTAAGAGGCAGTCAATAGGATTAAAGATATAAACAACGATTGTAAGAGGCAGCCAATAGGATTAAAGATATAAAAAATGCTTGTAAGAGGCAGCCAATAGGATTAAAGATATAAACAACGATTGTAAGAGGCAGCCAATAGGATTAAAGATATAAAAAACGCTTGTAAGAGGCAGCCAATAGGATTAAAGATATAAAAAAACGCTTGTAAGAGGCAGCCAATAGGATTAAAGATATACAAAACGCTTGTAAGAGGCAGCCAATAGGATTAAAGATATAAAAAATGCTTGTAAGAGGCAGCCAATAGGATTAAAGATATAAACAACGCTTGTAAGAGGCAGCCAATAGGATTAAAGATATAAAAAACGCTTGTAAGAGGCAGTCAATGGGATTAAAGATATAAAAAATGCTTGTTAGAGGCAGCCAATAGGATTAAAGATATAAACAACGCTTGTAGGAGGCAGCCAATAGGATTAAAGATATAAAAAACGCTTGTAAGAGGCAGTCAATGGGATTAAAGCTATAAAAAATGCTTGTTAGAGGCAGCCAATAGGATTAAAGATATAAAATACGCTTGTAAGAGGCAGCCCATAGGATTATATATATAAAAAACGCTTGTATGAGGCAGCCAATAGGATTAAAGATATAAAATACGCTTGTAAGAGGCAGCCAATAGGATTAAAGATATAAAAAAAACGCTTGTAAGAGGCAGCCAATAGGATTAAAGATATAACAAATGCTTGTAAGAGGCAGCCAATAGGATTAAAGATATAAAAAACGCTTATAAGAGGCAGCTAATAGGATTAAATATCTAAAAAACGCTTGTAAGAGGCAGCCAATAGGATTAAAGATATAAAAAACGCTTGTAAGAGGCAGCCAATAGGATTAAAGATATAAAAAATGCTTGTAAGAGGCAGCCAATGGGATTAAAGATATAACAAATGCTTGTAAGACGCAGCCAATAGGATTAAAGATATAAAATACGCTTGTAAGAGGCAGCCAATAGGATTAAATATATAAAAAACGCTTGTAAGAGGCAGCCAATAGGATTAAAGATATAAAAAACGCTTGTAAGAGGCAGCCAATAGGATTAAATATATAAAAAAACACTTGTAAGAGGCAGCCAATAGGATTAAAGATATAAAAAACGCTTGTAAGAGGCAGCCAATAGGATTAAAGATATAAAAAATGCTTGTAAGAGGCAGCCAATGGGATTAAAGATATAACAAATGCTTGTAAGACGCAGCCAATAGGATTAAAGATATAAAATACGCTTGTAAGAGGCAGCCAATAGGATTAAATATATAAAAAACGCTTGTAAGAGGCAGCCAATAGGATTAAAGATATAAAAAACGCTTGTAAGAGGCAGCCAATAGGATTAAATATATAAAAAAACACTTGTAAGAGGCAGCCAATAGGATTAAAGATATAAAAAACGCTTGTAAGAGGCAGCTAAAAGGATTAAAAATATACAAAACGCTTGTAAGAGGCAGCCAATAGGATTAAAGATATAAAATACGCTTGTAAGAGGCAGCCAATAGGATTAAAGATATAAACAACGGTTGTAAGAGGCAGCCAATAGGATTAAATATATAAAAAAACGCTTGTAAGAGGCAGCCAATAGGATTAAAGATATAAAATACGCTTGTAAGAGGCAGCCAATAGGATTAAAGATATAAAATACGCTTGTAAGAGGCAGCCAATAGGATTAAAGATATAAAAACAACGCTTGTAAGAGGCAGCCAATAGGATTAAAGATATAAAAAACGCTTGTAAGAGCCAGCCAATAGGATTAAAGATATAAAAAACGCTTGTAATAGGCAGCCAATAGGATTAAATATATAAAAAACGCTTGTAAGAGGCAGCCAATAGGATTAAAGATATAAAAAACGCTTGTAAGAGGCAGCCAATAGGATTAAATATATAAAAAAACACTTGTAAGAGGCAGCCAATAGGATTAAAGATATAAAAAACGCTTGTAAGAGGCAGCTAAAAGGATTAAAAATATACAAAACGCTTGTAAGAGGCAGCCAATAGGATTAAAGATATAAAATACGCTTGTAAGAGGCAGCCAATAGGATTAAAGATATAAACAACGGTTGTAAGAGGCAGCCAATAGGATTAAATATATAAAAAAACGCTTGTAAGAGGCAGCCAATAGGATTAAAGATATAAAATACGCTTGTAAGAGGCAGCCAATAGGATTAAAGATATAAAATACGCTTGTAAGAGGCAGCCAATAGGATTAAAGATATAAAAACAACGCTTGTAAGAGGCAGCCAATAGGATTAAAGATATAAAAAACGCTTGTAAGAGCCAGCCAATAGGATTAAAGATATAAAAAACGCTTGTAATAGGCAGCCAATAGGATTAAAGATATAAAAAACGCTTGTAGGAGGCAGTCAATAGGATTAAAGATATTAAAAAAACGCTTGTAAGAGGCAGCCAATAGGATTAAAGATATAAAAAACGCTTGTAGGAGGCAGCCAATAGGATTAAAGATATTAAAAAAACGCTTGTAAGAGGCAGCCAATAGGATTAAAGATATAAAAAACGCTTGTAGCAGACAATAAGATTAAAGATATTAAAAAAACACTTGTAAGAGGCAGCCAATAGGATTAAAGGTATAAAAAGGCATGTAAGAGGCAGCCAATAGGATTAAAGATATAACAAATGCTTGTAAGAGGCAGCCAATAGGATTAAAGATATAAAAAGCGCTTGTAAGAGGCAGCCAATAGGATTAAATATATAAAAAGCGCTTGTAAGAGGCAGCCAATAGGATTAAAGATATAAAAAACGCTTGTAAGAGGCAGCCAATAGGATTAAAGATATAAAAAACGCTTGTAAGAGGCAGCCAATAGGATTAAAGATATAAAAAGGCATGTAAGAGGCAGCCAATAGGATTAAAGATATAAAAAACGCTTGTAGGAGGCAGCCAATAGGATTAAAGATATAAAAAGCGCTTGTAAGAGGCAGCCAATAGGATTAAAGATATACAAAACGCTTGTAAGAGGCAGCCAATAGGATTAAAGATATACAAAACGCTTGTGGTCCCCTTTATTGAGAAAAGTATGAACATAGATGACTTGCAACACAATACTAGTATTGTGTTTCCTTCTGGTGCAGGTGGTACTGGCAAGGTGCGAAAAAGAAGCCGTATGTTGACTTCATGCAGAAAAATTACCCCCCCGACTTTAAGTACCAAGACTTTGCTCCACAATTCACCGCCGAGTTCTTCGACGCCAAAGAATGGACGGACATCTTCGCCTCGTCGGGCGCCAAGTACATCGTCCTGACCACCAAACACCACGAAGGTCTGTTGACGCACACACGCGTCGATACCGACTTGTAACGAGTGCTGCCATCGCCAGGTTTCACGCTGTGGGGCTCCAGCACCTCCTGGAACTGGAACGCCGTGGACGTCGGACCCAAGCGGGATCTGGTGGCGGAGGTGGCCGGCGCCCTGCGGGACAACAGCGACCTGCGCCTGGGCCTCTACCACTCGCTGTTCGAGTGGTTCAATCCGCTCTTCGAGATGGACGCCGCCAACAACTTCACCACCAACCACTTCCCCGTCTTGAAAAGTCTTCCGGAGCTTTACGAGCTGGTGGTCAAGTACAAGCCGGACGTGCTGTGGTCTGACGGCGACGGAGACGGGCCGGACCAGTACTGGAACAGCACCGGATTCCTAGCCTGGCTCTACAACGACAGGTAGCGTTTCAAGTAGGGCTGGGCGATAAAGCGATATCGATTTATATGCTGATACACGTAGTCGATGCGTTTTGTTTACATTGTTTGAGTGTTTTTCATGCTTGTGTTGACATTTCCTTTCTGCCTTTAAAGCTGAGAAGGAAGTTACATTTCAAATAAAATATATATTTTTATCAAGCTCCGTATTTTCCATAGGTCATAAAAACATAAATAATTATCAATATCGCCCGATATAATAATAATGTTTAAATAATTACTGCATAGCACAAATTCCTTTCCATAGTTAAATAAGAATAACAGGGCAAAATAATGTTACACAGTCGTTATTTCCTGGCTCTAAACCTGCAGAAAATAGTTCTTCTCAGGTTTCTCTATGTTTACACTATTTTCTTAAACTTTATTCATATTTTTTTTTAATTTTCCCTATTTTTGTACCTTCATTTTAAGAGCTTATTGCTAAGTGTTCAATGTGATTTTACAATTTATTTAAATTGTTGACATTTCCTTTCTGCCTTGATAGCTGAGAAGGAAGTTACATTTCAAATAAAATATATATTTTTATCAAGCTCCTTATTTTCCATAGGTCATAAAAACATCAGTAATTATCAATGTCGCTCGATATAATAATAATGTTTAAATAATTACTGCATAGCACAAATTCCTTTCCATAGTTAAATAAGAATAACAGGGCAAAATAATGTTACACAGCCGTTATTTCCTGGCTCTAAACCTGCAGAAAATCGTTCTTCTTAGGTTTCTCTATGTTTACACTATTTTCTTAAACTTTATTAATATTTTTTTTTAATTTTCCCTATTTTTGTACCTTCATTTTAAGAGCTTATTGTTAAGTGTTCAATGTGATTTTACAATTTATTTAAATTGTTGACATTTCCTTTCTGCCTTGATAGCTGAGTGCTTATAATCCGAGGAAGTTACATTTCAAATAAAATATATTTTTTATCAAGCTCCTTATTTTCCATAGGTCATAAATATGTGGGCTCTGTACCGAGGATGTCGTTGTGGCTTGTACAGCCCTTTGAGACACTTGTGATTTAGGGCTATATAAATAAACATTGATTGATTGATTGATTGAAATATATCAATTCTTAACCCCAAAAAGGGACAAGCGGTAGAAAATAGATGGATAAATATATCAATACTTTTATTTTCACACTATTTTCTTACACGTTATCAAGCATTTCTTACATATTCCTTATTTTTGCACCGTCATTTTAAGATCTTATTAAGTGTTCAATGTGATTTTAAAATTGTGTTCACTTTATTTGAGCGTTTTTCATGCTTGTGTTGACATTTCATTTCCTTTCTGCCTTGACAGCTGAGGAGATTATTAATCAGAGGAAGTATAATATATTTTTTTATCAAGATCCTTATTTTCCATAGGTCATAAAAATATAAATAATGATCAATATCGCCTGATATAATAATAATAATGTTTAAATAATTACTGCATAGCACAAATTCTTTTCCATAGTTAAATAAGAATAACAGGGCAAAATAATGTTACACAGCCGTTATTTCCTGGCTCTAAACCTGCAGAAAATAGTTCTTCTCAGGTTTCTCTATGTTTACATTTTCACACTATTTTCTTACACTTTTATTAAACATTTCTTACATATTCCTTATTTTTGCACCTTCATTTTAAGATCTTATTAAGTGTTCAATGTGATTTTAAAAGTGTGTTCACTTTATTTGAGTGTTTTTCATGCTTGTGTTGACATTTCCTTTCCTTTCTGCCTTGATAGCAAAATCAGAGGAAGTATAATATATTTTTTATCAAGCTCCTTATTTTCCATAGGTCATAAAAATATCAATAATGATCAATATCGCCCGATACATTAATAATGTTTAAATAATTACTGCATAGCACAAATTCCTTTCCATAGTTCAGGGGTCGGCAACCCGCGGCTCTATGCGGCTCAATAGCGCCGCCCTAGTGGCTCTCTGGAGCTTTTTCAAAAATGTATGAAAAATGGGAAAAAATGAGGGGAAAAAAATGTATTTTTTGTTTTAATATGGTTACTGTAGGAGGACAAACATGACACAACCCTCCCTAATTTCTATAAAGTACACTGTTTATATTAAACATGCTTCACTGATTCGAGTATTTGGCGAGCGCCGTTTTGTCCTACTAATTTTGGCGGTCCTTGAACTCACCTTGGTTTGTTCACATGTATAACTTTCTCCGACTTTCTAGGACGTGTTTTATGTCGCTTCTTTTTCTGTCTCATTTTGTCCACCAAACTTTTAACGTTGTGCGTGAATGCACAAAGGTGAGTTTTGTCGATGTTATTGACTTGTGTGGAGTGCTAATCAGACATATTTGGTCACTGCATGACTGCAAGCTAATCGATGCTAACATGCTATTTAGGCTAGCTGTATGTACATATTGCATCATTATGCCTTATTTGTAGCTATATTTGAGGTAATTTAGCTTCCTTTAAGTCATCTTAATTCAATTTATATCTCATGACACACTATCTGTATGTAATATGGCTTTTAATTTTTTGCGGCTCCAGACAGATTTGTTTTTGTATTTTTGGTCCAAATATGGCTCTTTCAACATTTTGGGTTGCCGACCCCTGCCATAGTTAAATAAGAATAACAGGGCAAAATAATGTTACACAGCCGTTATTTCCTGGCTCTAAACCTGCAGAAAATAGTTCTTCTCAGGTTTCTCTATGTTTACACTTTCCACACTATTTTCTTACACTTTATTCAACATTTCTTACATATTCCTTATTTTTTGCACCGTCATTTTAAGATCTTATTAAGTCTTCAATGTGATTTTATAATTTTGTTTACATTGTTTGATTGTTTTCCTGCCTTGATATCTGAGGGGATTAAATCAGAGGAAGTTACATTTCAAATAAGATATTTTTTCTCCTTATAGGTCATAAAAATTATCAATAATTTTTGATATTAACCGATATAAAAGACTTGATACAGTTTTCAGCCGTATCGCCCAGCCCTAGTTTAAAGTACACAACACGTGTCCCTTTTAAACTATTTTGTTTGTTTGTCCTCCAGTCCAGTCCGGGACACGGTGGTGACAAACGACCGCTGGGGTCGCGGCTCCATTTGCAAGCACGGCGGCTACTACACCTGCTCCGACCGCTACCAGCCGGGCCACCTGCTGGCGCACAAGTGGGAGAACTGCATGACCATCGACCGCAAGTCATGGGGCTACAGACGCAACGCCCCGCTCAGCGACTACCTCGCCATCGAGCAGCTCGTGGCGGTAAGGACGCCGTCGTCATGCTGAGTAGAGCGCAGCAGCACCTGCACTGTCTTTTGTGTGTGTGTTCTTGTATTTCAACAAGGAAAAGTAGCTTCCATATGAGGAGGTGCGAACAAGTTAGGACATAAGTCATGGTCCCAATACAGAAATAACATTGCGTCTAATTAGAGAAGGTCTCATTTGAGATCCATCAAAATGAGGGTGGTCCTAAAGAGGGATTTTTCAAATTGACTGTGTGTCGCTTTTAAAAGTGTTCCCCCTCTGGTCAACATATGAAATAACAAGTGTGTGTAAGTACCGGGTAATTGAAATGCACCCCCTTTGGCCACAATTTATTAAAAAAATAAAATAAATATGTATATAGAGATACACTGTAATAACTTGAAGTAAATAATGAAGATTAAAAAAACAAAAAATTAAAATTACATTACATTTTACGTCTTTTTCTCACAATGTGTCGACTTTTTTCTTATAAAATTGGGAATATTCTTTCTGTTTCTGTAATATTGCAATATATTCTCATAAAATTATAACTTTTTATGCAAAACTATTAGTTTTTTATGTAAAATTATTACTTTTTAATTAGGGATGTCCGATAATGGCTTTTTGCCGATATCCGATATGCCGATATTGTCCAACTCTTTAATTACCGATACCGATATCAACTGATACCGATATCAACCGATATATACAGTCGTGGAATTAACACATTATTATGCCTAATTTGGACAACCAGGTATGGTGAAGATAAGGTACTTTTTAAAAAAATGAAATAAATAAAATAAGATAAATAAATTTAAAAAAATTTCTTGAATAAAAAAGACAGTAAAACAATATAAAAACAGTTACATAGAAACTAGTAATGAATGAAAATTAGTCAAATTAACTGTTAAAGGTTAGTACTATTAGTGGAGCAGCAGCACGCACAATCATGTGTGCTTACGGACTGTATCCCTTGCAGACTGTATTGATATATATTGATATATAATGTAGGAAGCAGAATATTAATAACAGAAAGAAACAACCCTTTTGTGTGAATGAGTGTAAATGGGGGAGGGAGGTTTTTTGGGTTGGTGCACTAATTGTAAGTGTATCTTGTGTTTTTTATGTGGATTTAATAAAAAAAAACAAAAAAAACCACACAAAAAAACGATACTGATAATTAAAAAAAACGATACCGATAATTTCCAATATTACATTTTAACGCATTTATCGGCTGATAATATCGGACATCTCTATTTTTAATGCAAAATGGTGACATTTGTCGTATAAAATTCTGACTTTTATCACAATATTGCCAATTATTTTGTTGTTCTCGTAAAATAGTGACATTTTTTGACTTTTGTCATAACTGCGCCAAGTAAAATCTGATTTTTATTATGATATTGCCAAAATGTTAAAGTTTTCTTCGAAAATTGTGACTTTTGTCGAGAATCTTTTCATAAAATTGCCAACATTTTAAGCTTTTTCTTGTAAAATTGCAACTGTTATTGAGTAAAATTCCAACTTTTATCATAATATTGCACAAATGTTCATTTTTTCTTGTAATATTTTGACTTGAATGACGACTTTTATTATAACACTGCCAAAATTCTAAGTTTTCTTGTGAAATTGTGACCTTTTTCTTGTGAAATTCCAACTCATTTTTCACAACAAACTTTTTTATATGTGCATAGTATGTATATATTATTAATGTTGTAAATACACTTCTTTATATATCTAGAAAGGCTGGTCCTAAAGAGGGAGGCATTTTTATCAGGTCTCAAGAATGTAACAAATACAAAATGTGTGTGTGTGTGTGTGTGTGTGTGTGTGTGTGTGTGTGTGTGTGTGTGTGTGTGTGTGTGTGTGTCGCAGTCCTTAGTAGAAACCGTGTCCTGCGGCGGGAACCTGCTGATGAACGTGGGCCCCACGCTGGACGGAAGGATCGCGCCCATCTTGGAGGAGCGCCTGCGCCAGATGGGCCGGTGGCTGGGGGTCAACGGCGAGGCCATCTACAACAGCAGCGCCTGGCGGGCTCAGAACGACAGCGTCACGCCCGGCGTCTGGTACCTACACGCACTTTGCAAGTACAGTCAATGCTCCAATGTAAAGGCCAGGAACCAGACCAGGGGACACGTAAAGGTGGCCCGTTTGGCCCCTGAATTAAATGCAGACTCAGCAATAAGTCATTTTGTGCAAGTAACGTCTTGTAAGTAATACAGTCAGTCCCTCCAGGAATGTGCCATTATGCCATCTAGGGGATGGCTACACTTTTAGTACCAAAAATATGTTGTTTTTTTAATATAATGGGGCGGGCATGATAAAGTGTCAGGGGGGGGCGTGAGAAAACAATACACATATATTCAGCTAGGTGGCATGTAGGTGCTGGTGCCAACAATTTATAGAGTAGTTTGTATGGATGAATAAAATTAATATTATTGTGTTTTTCAATCGTATTTCAATTTAGGGGGGGGGCGTGAGAAAACAATACACATATATTCAGCTAGGTGGCATGTAGGTGCTGGTGCCAACCATTTATAGAGTAGTTTGTATGGATGAATAAAATTAATATTATCAGGTTTTTCAATCGTATTTCAATTTATGGGGGGCGTGAGAAAACAATACACATATATTCAGCTAGGTGGCATGCAGGTGCTGGTGCCAACAATTTATAGTTTGTATGGATGAATAAAATTAATATTATCAGGTTCTCAATCGTATTTCAATTTAGGGGGGGCGTGAGAAAACAATACACATATATTCAGCTAGGTGGCATGTAGGTGCTGGTGCCAACAATTTATAGAGTAGTTTTTATGGATGAATAAAATTAATTTTTTAACAGGTTTTTCAATGGTATTTCAATTTAGGGGGGGCGTGAGAAAACAATACACATATATTCAGCTAGGTGGCATGTAGGTGCTGGTGCCAACAATTTATAGAGTAGTTTGTATGGATGAATAAAATTAATATTATCGTGTTTTTCAATCGTATTTCAATTTAGGGGGGGGCGTGAGAAAACAATACACATATATTCAGCTAGGTGGCATGCAGGTGCTGGTGCCAACCATTTATAGAGTAGTTTGTATGGATGAATAATATTAATATCAGGTTTTTCAATCGTATTTCAATTTATGGGGGGCGTGAGAAAACAATACACATATATTCAGCTAGGTGGCATGCAGGTGCTGGTGCCAACAATTTATAGTTTGTATGGATGAATAAAATTAATATTATCAGGTTCTCAATCGTATTTCAATTTAGGGGGGGCGTGAGAAAACAATACACATATATTCAGCTAGGTGGCATGTAGGTGCTGGTGCCAACAATTTATAGAGTAGTTTGTATGGATGAATAAAATTAATTTTTTAACAGGTTTTTCAATGGTATTTCAATTTAGGGGGGGCGTGAGAAAACAATACACATATATTCAGCTAGGTGGCATGTAGGTGCTGGTGCCAACAATTTATAGAGTAGTTTGTATGGATGAATAAAATTAATATTATCGTGTTTTTCAATCGTATTTCAATTTAGGGGGGGGCGTGAGAAAACAATACACATATATTCAGCTAGGTGGCATGCAGGTGCTGGTGCCAACCATTTATAGAGTAGTTTGTATGGATGAATAAAATTAATATCAGGTTTTTCAATCGTATTTCAATTTATGGGGGGCGTGAGAAAACAATACACATATATTCAGCTAGGTGGCATGCAGGTGCTGGTGCCAACAATTTATAGTTTGTATGGATGAATAAAATTAATATTATCAGGTTCTCAATCGTATTTCCATTTAGGGGGGGCGTGAGAAAACAATACACATATATTCAGCTAGGTGGCATGTAGGTGCTGGTGCCAACAATTTATAGAGTAGTTTGTATGGATGAATAAAATTAATTTTTTAACAGGTTTTTCAATGGTATTTCAATTTAGGGTGGGCGTGAGAAAACAATACACATATATTCAGCTAGGTGGCATGTAGGTGCTGGTGCCAACAATTTATAGAGTAGTTTGTATGGATGAATAAAATGAATATTATCGTGTTTTTCAATCGTATTTCAATTTAGGGGGGGGCGTGAGAAAACAATACACATATATTCAGCTAGGTGGCATGCAGGTGCTGGTGCCAACAATTTATAGAGTAGTTTGTATGGATGAATAAAATTAATATTATCGTGATTTTCAATCGTATTTCAATTTAGGGGGGGGGCGTGAGAAAACAATACACATATATTCAGCTAGGTGGCATGCAGGTGCTGGTGCCAGCAATTTATAGAGTAGTTTGTATGGATGAATAAAATTAATATTATCGTGTTTTTCAATCGTATTTCAATTTAGGGGGGGGCGTGAGAAAACAATACACATATATTCAGCTAGGTGGCATGCAGGTGCTGCTGCCAGCAATTTATAGAGTAGTTTGTATGGATGAATAAAATTAATACTATCAGGTTTTTCAATCATATTTCAATTTAAGGGGGGCGTGAGAAAACAATACACATATATTCAGCTAGGTGGCATGTAGGTGCTGGTGCCAACCATTTATAGAGTAGTTTGTATGGATAAATAAAATTAATATTATCAGGTTTTCAAACGTATTTCAATTTAGGGGGGGTGTGAAAAAATCATGTCCCCTAAGGGGGCGTGGAAAAAAATAATGAAGAAGCAGGAGTTTAAGTGAATGAAGGTGTTAAAAATAGAATAAATAAATAAAGGTTCTCCAGGTACACGTCCAGACCGAGGGAAGAGCTCATCTTTGCCATTTTCCTCTCGTGGCCCCAAGATGGCGCTTTAATCCTGAGTGAACCTGAGGTCACACCTGGACACACTCAGGTAAGATGATTGGACTCTTTATTACTGAGACTCATTGTATTCTATAAATGTGCTGAGATGAACAACATCACCCATCAGAACTGCACTGTAGAATGTGTCCACCAGGGGGCGTCCTTGCCAGGACTAAAAATAACCACCGCCAACAAGGACGTTTTGGATTTCTGTTGCCGGGCAGATGAAAGAAGGAAGAAAAAAAAAGGCTATTAATGGGAAAATAAGTAAAATGTCCTTCATGTTTGTTTTGGTCAAAAGGTGGCGCTCTTGGGGCACGGCCCCCTGCAGTGGGAGCCCACCAAGGCCGGAGGACTGCGGGTCATCTTGCCCCAGCTGTCCTTCAGCCAGATGCCCTGTCAGTGGGCCTGGACCCTCCGGCTGACGGGTGCCAGCTGATGGACTGAAGACCACCCAAATACTGGACTACAACGCAGTCTGACCACCCAAATACTGGACTACAACGCAGTCTGACCACCCAAATACTGGACTACAACGCAGTCTGACCACCCAAATACTGGACTACAACACAGTCTGACCACCCAAATACTGGACTACAACACAGTCTGACCACCCAAATACTGGACTACAACACAGTCTGATCACCCAAATACTGGACTACAACACAGTCTGACCACCCAAATACTGGACTACAACACAGTCTGACCACCCAAATACTGGACTACAACGCAGTCTGACCACCCAAATACTGGACTACAACACAGTCTGACCACCCAAATACTGGACTACAACACAGTCTGACCACCCAAATACTGGACTACAACGCAGTCTGACCACCCAAATACTGGACTACAACACAGTCTGACCACCCAAATACTGGACTACAACACAGTCTGACCACCCAAATACTGGACTACAACACAGTCTGACCACCCAAATACTGGACTACAATGCAGTCTGACCACCCAAATACTGGACTACAACACTGTCTGACCACCCAAATACTGGACTACAACGCAGTCTGACCACGCAAATACTGGACTACAACACAGTCTGACCACCCAAATACTGGACTACAATGCAGTCTGACCACCCAAATACTGGACTACAACACTGTCTGACCACCCAAATACTGGACTACAACACCCAAATACTGGACTACAACACCCAAATACTGGACTACAACACAGTCTGACCACCCAAATACTGGACTACAACACCCAAATACTGGACTACAACACAGTCTGACCACCCAAATACTGGACTACAACGCAGTCTGACCACGCAAATACTGGACTACAACACAGTCTGACCACCCAAATACTGGACTACAATGCAGTCTGACCACCCAAATACTGGACTACAACGCAGTCTGACCACGCAAATACTGGACTACAACACCCAAATACTGGACTACAACACCCAAATACTGGACTACAACACAGTCTGACCACCCAAATACTGGACTACAACACCCAAATACTGGACTACAACACCCAAATACTGGACTACAACACAGTCTGACCACCCAAATACTGGACTACAACACCCAAATACTGGACTACAACACCCAAATACTGGACTACAACACAGTCTGACCACCCAAATACTGGACTACAACACCCAAATACTGGACTACAACACAGTCTGACCACCCAAATACTGGACTACAACACCCAAATACTGGACTACAACACCCAAATACTGGACTACAACACAGTCTGACCACCCAAATACTGGACTACAACACCCAAATACTGGACTACAACACCCAAATACTGGACTACAACGCCCAAATACTGGACTACAACACAGTCTGACCATTCTCACGTCACTTCTACTCGCCTTGTTAATGTCACACCTCTTATTCTGCTTTTTTTACTTGAACAATGATTTGGAGTGCATGAGAAAGTGGAAATTAAAACTCTTTGACCACATGTTGGCTTATCAGCGAGTATACTGTACAACAATACAACCAATGTTGAAATAGCACTAAACTATAAGTAAGTGCACACACACACACACACACACACACACACACACACACATGTGCACTTACTATTTCTACTGGGTATATATACAGTAAGTAAGTCCACACAAAAAGAGACACATGCACTTACTACTCCTACTGGGTATACAGTGTATGTAAGTAAGTGCACACTCACACTAAAGTGCACACACAAACACATTTGGACTTACTACTTCTACTGGGTATATGTAAGTAAGTGCACACACAAAAAGACATGTGCACTTACTACTACTGGGTATTTGTAAGTAAGTGCACACACAAAAAGACACGTGCACTTACTACTACTGGGTATTTGTAAGTAAGTGCACACACAAAAAGACATGTGCCCTTACTACTTCTACTGGGTATTTGTAAGTAAGTGCACACACACACACACACAAAAGTGCACACAAAAAGACACGTGCACTTACTACTCCTACTGGGTAAATGTAAGTAAGTGCACACACAAAAAAGTGCAGACAAAAATACATGTGCACTTACTGCTCCTACTGGGTATACGTAAGTAAGTGCACACACACAAACACATGCACTTACTATTCCTACTGGGAATACGTAAGTAAGTGCACACACAAAAAGACATGTGCACTTCTACTGGGTATATGTAAGTAAGTGCACACACACACACACACACAAAAGTGCACACAAAAAGACATTTGCACTTACTACTCTACTGGGTATATGTAAGTAAGTGCACACACAAAAAAAGTGTGCACAAAAAGACACATGCACTTACTACTCCTACTGGGTATATGTAAGTAAGTGCACACACACAAAAAAGTGCACACAAAAAGACACGTGCACTTACTTCTTCTACTTGGTGTATGTAAGTAAGTGCACACTCACAAAAAAAAGTGCACACAAAAAGACACATGCACTTACTACTCCTACTGGGTATATTTAAGTAAGTGCACACACACACAAAAAAGTGCACACAAAAAGACACGTGCACTTACTACTCCTACTGGGTATACGTAAGTAAGTGCACACACACAAACACATGCACTTACTACTCCTACTGGGCATACGTAAGTAAGTGCACACACACAAACACGTGCACTTACTACTACTACTGGGTATATGTAAGTACACACACACACAAAAGTGCACACCAGAAGACACATGCACTTACTACTACTGGGTATATGTAAGTAAGTACACACACAAAAAAAGTGCACACAAAAAGACACGTGCACTTACTTCTCCTACTGGGTATATGTAAGTAAGTGCACACACAAAACAAGTGCACACAAAAAGACACGTGCACTTACGTCTTCTACTGGGTATATTTAAGTAAGTGCACACACACAAAAGTGCACACAAAAAGACATGTGCACTTACATCTTCTACTGGGTATATGTAAGTAAGTGCACACACACCTAAAAAAGTGCACACAAAACACACTTGCACTTACTACTCCTACTGGGTATACGTAAGTAAGTGCACACACACACAAAAAAAGTGCACACAAAAACACAGGTGCACTTACTACTCCTACTGGGTATAAGTAGGTAA
>NC_084733.1:92200364-92246128 GCF_033978785.1 Entelurus aequoreus
CATCTGGTCACAAGAGCAATTAAAAGGTTGGACACATCTGTAGACGGGACTCATCCAGCAGAGTTCGTTCCTCCCGCGGGCCAATCCCGGCTTTAAAATGTACTGTTCTGAGTCGGTGCCTGTGTGAGCTTCTTTGCCCCAGGACCCCAATCTTGAGTTTACAGCAGAGCCAGTAAAATACATTGATCCTCTCTGTAGTTAGATAAACAACCCTGAGACTTCCCATTATGCTTTCTTCTGGTAGGAACAAGCCCTGCAGTGGTGATCTTGCGCTAAGATAAAGCTTGCTTGTGAGTTGTATTACCATGCAAACACTTACGGTCTCATCATTGACTCATCATCCACTTTGTCAGGATGCTTTCCGATGAATGCGTGTAAAGTTATTTAGGTATTTACTCTTAACGATTGACTGAACTGACAGCAAAAAAAAAAAACTTTTTGGGAATAGATTCTACATTTTTTGCTACTCCATGTTAACTAATAAGTTGCTTTATCAGCAGGTAACAGTACAGTATATTTTTAATCATTTATTATTTTTAGTTAACTTTATTAGTCATTATTATATCTTTCCACACTGCAAAAACTGAAATCTAAGTAAGATGAAATATACTGCTCACACTTTCTAAAGCTGTCCGAAAACTTAACGCACTATGCCAGGTTTGTCTCAGGTCAAACTGAAGGGCACATGCTTCAATTCCGCACTCTACCCATCGCGATCTTAAATATATTTTAATTAAGCTTTTCAAGAGTACTCTCCAATGGTAAAATCAAGACAGGCCTCGTTATGTTTGAGGTCACCTAAATTGAAGGTCAGATTGATGGGTATATGTTTCCGTTCGGCGCGTTAATCTTGAACCACCGTTCTCCAAGACTACTGTTCAATGGTGTAAGCAAGAACCCGAATGATATTCTAGGAGATTGGACGCATTATGTTCGAATAGTACCAGTACCAAAATGCATTTGAATACTTTAGTACCACAAAAAATTTCATTATTGGCTTTATTTTACCAGAAAAACTTATCATACAGTAAAAATATGTTTCTAATTGCAATTAAAGAAAACTTTTGGCATTGAATAACACAGTGAACATACTAAACAACTTTTCTTTTAGTAGTAAGTAAGCCAACGGGTTACAAAGGCTCCTAATTTGGCTGCTGACCTATGCAGTAACATATTTCCACGGTTTCCTCTTAATGTATTTGATTGCGGCGGTGTGCCACGGCAACATATTAGCCACCACACCTTAAAAACTTTTTTTTTTTTAATGTGAAAACAAAATAAAGTCATATTATGTATTGTAGCGTCCATAAGAAGACACACAAAGTCTGGCGCTCTTTTTAGCTTTCATTGCCAATCTTTTGCTAACAACGAGCCCAAATCCAACAAGTATTTCCTCCGTGCACACACGTCTCTGTGTTTCACTCCTAGACACACAACCACACTTCCTCATTCTCAGCAGACACGGTGTGTTCACAAAACATTGGAAAAATTAACATCTGAACTCGGGCTGGGCGATATGGCTTTTTTTTAAATATCTCGATATTTTTAGGCCATATCGCGATACACGATATATATCTCGATATTTTGCCTTAGCCTTGAATGAACACTTGATACATATAATCACAGCAGTATTCTTCTTCATACTGCATTAATATATGCTCATTTTAAACTTTCAGGCAGAGAAGGAAATCACAACTAACTCAATTCACCAAAACTGTATTTACTAAACAGTTATTAAGCAGTGGCACAAACATTCATATCATTTCCAAAACAGAAAGTGCAAGATTGTCAGAGACATTTTAAAACAAGCTATTAGTGCACTTTTGTGCATGATGTCACTAAGACAGTGGTTCTTAACCTGGGTTCGATCGAACCCTAGGGGTTCGGTGAGTCGGCCTCAGGGGTTCGACAGAGCCTCCGCCGCAGCGGTCAAGACACACCAGACTCATGAATTGATTAACGTGGACCCCGATTTAATTAAACAAGTTGAAAAAGTTATTCGGGTGTTACCAGTTAGTGGTCAATTGTACGGAATATGTACTGTACTGTGCAATCTACTAATAAAAATGTAATTCAATCAATCGTGTAAATGAAAACTTCTCCCTATCCGCGTATCTGTACTGTGAAGTTAAAATTTGAATGACAATAAAAAAGAAGTCTAAGTATTATGGATACCCCCAAACAATGTTCCCTCTAACTTTCCATCTGATTTGCAAGTGTGTAATTTGTTATGAGTTCATGCACTGTGTTGGTTTTGTTATTTGAACAAGGTGATGTTCATGCACGGTTCATGTTGTGCACTAGTAAAAAAAAACATAACTATGTCTTAAATTTGAAAAAAAAAACAACAAAAAAACATTTTATTTGTCACTAAAGAAGGGTTCGGTGAATGTGCATATGAAACTGGTGGGGTTCGGTACCTCCAACAAGGTTAAGAACCACTGCACTAAGATGACTTATCAAAACAACACTAAATTAAAGTGCACTTTTTGTACAGAGCGCCACTACAATAGTTTAAAACATGATGTCACACAAGATATTTCAATAAGTGTCAAATAAAAATGAGCTGCATAGTAGGAAATCAAATAGTGTTCGTCCTTCGCTATGTGGTAGGTTACTGTGGACTTTTTGATTGACTGAAACTTTTATTAGTAGCACAGTTCAGTACATATTCCGTACAATTGACCACTAAATGGTAACACCCGAATAAGTTTTTCAACTTATTTAAGTCGGGGTCCATGTAATTACATGTATTCCACGACATTATCTCCTTTTGTTGACTCTTTTTTTCACACGGTGTTCATCTGGAAATGTTTGCCTGGGCTTTTTGATGGTGTGGGCGTGTGGCACCGAATGGAGATGTTGACATGCGGAGCAAGCACTCTTCATTCTCTAGCAGGTGACTTTTCAAATGATGCTACACATTAGCAGTAATGCTACTTTTTGTAGAAACGCTTTTACCCCACACTTGACAAATGACGGTTATCTGTTCGACATATTCCCACTTGAAGCCGAACCACCGCCAGACGATGGACCCCCTGCTGTTTTTCTTGGGAATTAATTCTTCCTTCATTTGTTACCAGATTTGCACCTTCTTTCTCTCGTATTACCACTCGTATCACAGCTAACGTTACCCATGCCGCTACCTCTCTGCTGCGCGAGGGCGTATACGTATGTGACGTATGACGTGACAGTATGTAAGAAGATGCGCTTGTCTGTCTGTGAGAAGGAGAGACAAGACAGAGTGGGAAGAGCCTGTAGTGTAATGCCAGCAGCTAAAAGCAACTACGTGAGAACGTATACTCGAATATCACGATATAGTCATTTTCTATATCGCACAGAGACAAACCCGCGATATATCGCGTATATCGATATATCGCCCAGCCCTAATCAGAACACACCAACACACACATTAACACCAGCAAGTAGTTACAGTATGAATGGATAGATATATTTTAGTATTTGCGCACTATTTACTAGTGATGCACCGAAAATTTGGCCGTCGTAAAAAGACGTACTTTGATCACCGGAACAGCGCTGTGGAAACCGGATGTTGTGATTACGTGAGCCATACGCACGCGGTTGTCTGGATCGGAGGCAGCATATCCGCGATGTGGACATACTTTAATGTATCGATATATACCCACGGACAGACATCTTCAAAAGCAAGTGTGACGTCAGGATCTCTGAGTACAGTCTACAACAGGGGTCACCAACCTTTTTGAAACCAAGAGCTACTTCTTGGGTAGTGATTAATGCGAAGGGCTACCAGTTTGATACACACTTAAATAAATTGCCAGAAATAGCCAATTTGCTCAATTTACCTTTAACTCTATGTTATTATTAATAATTAATGATATTTACACTTAATTGAACGGTTTAAAAGAAGAGAAAACACGAAAAAAAGGACAATTAAATTTTGAAACATAGTTTATCTTCAATTTCGACTCTTTAAAATTCAACGGAAAAAAAGAAGACAAAAACCAGCTAATTCGAATCTTTTTGAAAAAATTAAAAAAAATAATTTATGGAACATCATTAGTAATTTTTCCTGATTAAGATTAATTTTAGAATTTTGATGACATGTTTTAAATAGGTTAAAATCCAATCTACACTTTGTTAGAATATATAACAAATTGGACCAAGCTATATTTCTAACAAAGACAAATCATTATTTCTTCTAGATTTTCCAGAACAAAAATTTTAAAAGAAATTCAAAAGACTTTGAAATAAGATTTAAATTTGATTCTACAGATTTTCTAGATTTGCCGGAATAATTTTTTTGAATTTTGATCATAATAAGTTTGAAGAAATATTTCACAAATATTCTTCGTCGAAAAAACAGAAGCTAAAATGAAGAATTAAATTAAAATGTATTTATTATTCTTTACAATAAAAAAATAAATTTACTTGAACATTGATTTAAATTGTCAGGAAAGAAGAGGAAGGAATTTAAAAGGTATATGTGTTTAAAAATCCTAAAATCATTTTTAAGGTTGTATTTTTTTCTCTAAAATTGTCTTTCTGAAAGTTATAAGAAGCAAAGTAAAAAAATTAATGAATTTATTTAAACAAGTGAAGACCAAGTCTTTAAAATATTTTCTTGGATTTTCAAATTCTATTTGAGTTTTGTCTCTCTTAGAATTAAAAATGTCAGGCAAAGCGAGACCAGCTTGCTAGTAAATAAATAACATTTAAAAAATAGAGGCAGCTCACTGGTAAGTGCTGCTATTTGAGCTATTTTTAGAACAGGCCAACGGGCTACTCATCTGGTCCTTACGGGCAACCAGGTGCCCGCGGGCACCGCGTTGGTGACCCCTGGTCTACAATAACACCAGAAATACATGCCAGATTTGTTACTAGATGTTTTTAATAAAGAAATAGTGACTAAAAGAATTGGAAAAATCTTTAGATTAAAAAAAAATCACAACAAAGTACATCGTACAAATGGTAAATGGGTCGTACTTGTATAGCGCTTCTCTACCTTTTTAAGGAACTCAAAGCGCTTTGACACTATTTTCCACATTCACCCATTCACACACACACATTCACACACTGATGGCGGGAGCTGCCATGCACGGCGCTAACCGGGCCCATCAGGAGCAAGGGTGAAGTGTCTTGCTCAAGGACACAACGGACGTGACTAGGATGGTAGAAGGTGGGGATTGAACCAGCAACCCTCAGATTGCTGGCACGGCCACTCTCCCAACTTCGCCACGCCGTCCCACAATAAGCAGCAACAATTGAAATATGGAGCAAAGAAAAAATAAAAAGTATATGTTAATACTATAATTAATAACAGATTTGTTTTGAATGTATGTATACATTTTTTTTGCCTTTTTAAAGAAAGTATATGCATCATAGCAAATAATGTGATGACGCCACATTGACCACGCCCCTAACCACAGGTATCTTGGCAATCTCAAGGAAACCGTGTATTGCGTCATTTCCTGCTGTAATATTTTATCAAAATTATGAGGGACAAGCGGATGGATTATTAATCTACTTGATGAATGAGTAGAGAGCTACTTCTTGAAGTGAACTTGCAGAAATTCTAAAGTTGTCTTATCCGTATCAAAAATAGCGTGCCACGTCCCATCAAACGTATTGGTTACGGCATTGTAACGTACATAAACGTAGTTAATTAAATAACTTGTTACTTTAGGCGTTCGTAATGTCATTATTGCATAATACAGTTTTTACCAACACTGCCGGAGAGTACTGTATTCTACAGTAAAAAACACTAAGGGCTAATACAGGTATGATATGGGTGTATTCTCTAACAACGCTAAAACAAATATTTAGAAGATCGTAAACTGTTTTTCATGTTCTAACTAGGGCTGTCAATGTTAACGCATGGGGATTAATAAAAAATGTTTATCGCATAATCACAGATGAATCAAAATTAATCACCATTTGTTATGACCGTGCGTAAAACAGGAAGTCGGCGCCTGTTCTACACGTTGCTAAAATGAGTGGTGGCCAATTTCACTTCAGAACAAACTCCGATGGAACTTAAGATACAACTGTGGTATTTCGTTGGCATTGCAGCGACATACTTTCTTATCATCGGCGCACAACAAGTTTAAAATAGCATCTTAAAGCGAAGCATTAAGTCGTTAAATGAGTTTTACAACAATTAAGGCTTTAAATGGCATTAAAGGCCTACTGAAAGCCACTACTAGCGACCACGCAGTCTGATAGTTTATATATCAATGATGAAATCTTAACATTGCAACACATGCCAATACGGCCGGGTTAACTTATAAAGTGACATTTTAAATCTCCCGGGAAATATCCGGCTGAAACGTCGCGGTATGATGACGTATGCGCGTGACGAAGTCAGCGTAACGGAAGTTATGGTACCCCGTAGAATCCTATACAAAAAGCTCTGTTTTCATTACATAATTCCACAGTATTCTGGACATCTTTTGCAATTTTTTTAATGAACAATGAAGGCTGCAAAGAAGACAGTTGTAGGTGGGATCAGTGTATTAGCAGCAGACTACAGCAACACAACCTGGAGGACTTTGTTGGAGCGCTAGCCGCGCTAGCCGCGGACCTCACCTTGACTTCCTACGTCTCCGGGCCGCCAAACGCATCGGGTGAAGTCCTTCGTCCTTCTGCCGATCGCTGGAACGCAGGTGAGCACGGGTGTTGATGAGCAAATGAGGGCTGGCTGGCGTAGGTGGAGAGCTAATGTTTTTAGCATAGCTCTGTGCAGTCCGGTTGCTAAGTTAGCTTCAATGGCGTCGTTAGCACAGCATTGTTAACCTTCGCCAGCCTGGAAAGCATTAACCGTGTATTTACATGTCCACGGTTTAATAGTATTGTTGATTTTCTATCTATACTTCCAGTCAGGGGTTTATTTCTTTTGTTTCTATCTGCAGTTAAAGCAAGATGCTATCACGTTAGCTCGTAGCTAAAGCATTTCGCCGATGTATTGTCGTGGAGATAAAAGGCACTGAATGTCCATTTCGCGTTCTCGACTCTCATTTTCAAGAGGATATAGTATCCCAGGTGGTTTAAAATACAAATCCGTGATCCACAATAGAAAAAGGAGAGTGTGGAATCCAATGAGCCAGCTTGTACCTAAGTTACGGTCAGAGCGAAAAAAGATACGTCCATCACTGCCTCTCAAGTCCTTCACTGTAACGTTCCTCATCTACGAATCTTTCATCCTCGCTCAAATTAATGGGGTAATCATCACTTTCTCGGTCCGAATCTCTCTCGCTCCATTGTAAACAACGGGGAATTGTGAGGAATACTAGCTCCTGTGACGTCACGCTACTTCCGCTACAGGCAAGGCTTTTTTTTTATCAGCGAGCAAAAGTTGCGAACTTTATCGGCGATTTTCTCTACTAAATCCTTTCAGCAAAAATATGGCAATATCGCGAAATGATCAAGTATGACACATAGAATGGATCTGCTATTCCTGTTTAAATTTTAAAAAATCATTTCAGTAGGCCTTTAAAAAGCATTGAATTTGCTGTCCAGAGGCATTAAAAATGTTTATACAATTGTAGGACTGCGCTGATAGTAGTACTGTATGTCAATCAATCGAACGGTAAAATAAAATAAATTTAAAACTTTGCCGTCATCGATAAATTGCTGTGTCTGTCTGTGCTCCTTTTCCTCGGCGGCGGCTTTCAAACAGCATAAAAGACGTCTTGTTTGAAAGCTGCCTCCATACGGCAAATGAAACAGTTTTGGGCGCCCAAATTTTGCCATTCTTTGGTGACTGTAGGCGGGTGTAGTCCTCAACGGTGACACCATGTCATGTTCATGAGGAAGCCGGGCTTGTTTAATACACGACTCCTTTATATCAGCCACCTCCACTTTAACACACAAGCAGCTAACTTGGCTAACATTGGCAGGTACGGTGACGCACAAGACACACCACAACTCTACAGTCACTGACATTCCCAAAGTAAATGAATTAGAGTTCCTTCAGCTGCCTGACACTTTAAAGGCCTACTGAAAGCCACTACTACCGACCACGCAGTCTGATAGTTTATATATCAATGATGAAATCTTAACATTGCAACACATGCCAATACGGCCGGGTTAGATTAGTAAAGTGCAATTTTAAATTTCCCGCGAAATATTCTGCTGAAAACGTCTCGGTACGATGACGTTTGCGCGTGACGTCACGGATTGTGCGGACATATTGGGACACCATTGTGGCCAGCTATTAAGTCGTCTGTTTTCATCGCAAAATTCCACAGTATGCTGGACATCTGTGTTGGTGAATCTTTTGCAATTTGTTTAATGAACAATGAAGACAGCAAAGAAGAAAGCTGTAGGTGGGAAGCGGTGTATTAGCGGCCGGCTGCAGCAACACAACCAGGAGGACTTTGAGTTGGATAGCAGACGCGGTACCGTGAGTACAGCTTTGGCTTCCAAACATTTGATCGCTTGCCCGTACGTGCGTGCCGCTATGTGCATGTCACGTATGTAACTTTGGGGAAATATATGTGCTGTATGAACTTTACGGAGGTGAACGGTACTTTGGGCTGTGGGATTGAGTGTGTTGTGCGGGTGTTTGATTTGTATTGGTGGGTTATATGGACGGGAGGGGGGAGGTGTTTGTTATGCGGATTAATTTGTGGATTATTAAATATAAGCCTGGTTGTGTTGTGGCTAATAGAGTATATATATGTCTTGTGTTTATTTACTGTTTTAGTCATTCCCAGCTGAATACCAGGTCCCACCCGCCTCTCACAGCATCTTCCCTATCTGAATCGCTTCCACTGCCCTCTAATCCTTCACTCTCACTTTCCTCATCCACAAATCTTTCATCCTCGCTCAAATTAATGGGGTAATAGTCGCTTTCTCGGTCCGAATCGCTCTCGCTGCTGCTGGCCATGATTGTAAACAATGTGCAGATGTGAGGCGCTCCACAACCTGTGACGTCACGCTACTTCCGGTACAGGCAAGGCTTTTTTAGCAGCGACCAAAAGTTGCGAACTTTATCGTCGATGTTCTCTACTAAATCCTTTCAGAAAAAATATGGCAATATCGCGAAATGATCCAGTATGACACATAGAATGGACCTGCTATCCTCGTTTAAATAAGAACATTTCCTTTCAGTAGGTCTTTAAACATAACTTGATATCTACTGTACCCATTTTAAACAATTGAGAGGGCTTAAAATAAAATATATTCAAGATGTTTAATTGACTCAGCTTATTTTTAATGCTTCTAAAGAATGCAAACTAAGAGGTGTCTTTGTCTCTTTTTTTTTTAAATGCAAATGTAAATGGTGCACTATTTAAAGTTGTTTATGAGTGTGTTTACTATCTGTACCTTGTTTGCAATATTATTGCAAATATTTGAAAATATGCATTTAATTCTTGCTATACTTACTGTCACCAAGTTTTAAGCAAATTAATGACTTGCAGTTAGGTAAAACGTTTAAAAACGTGCCTGGATAACATTTTGACTACAAACTTGCATTTATGTCCAAATATTGGGGTATTTTCTTAAGCAAATTTTAAATATCGAAGCGGGTAATAACCTGTGATTAACCATTATTAATCTAATCGAAAAAAATAATCAATTGACAGCCCTAGTTCTTACTATGAAAGGATTTATAAAAGGCCTACTGAAATGACATTTTCTTATTTAAACGGGGATAGCAGATCCATTCTATGTGTCATACTTGATCATTTCGCGATATTGCCATATTTTTGCTGAAAGGATTTAGTAGAGAACATCGACGATAAAGTTTTGGTCGCTGATAAAAAAGCCTTGCCTGTACCGGAAGTAGCGTGACGTCACAGGTTGAAAGGCTCCTCACATCTGCACATTGTTTACACCAGCAGCGAGAGCGATTCGGACCGAGAAAGGGACGATTACCCCATTATTTGAGCCAGGATGAAAGATTCGTGGATGAGGAACGTGAGAGTGAAGGACTAGAGTGCAGTGCAGGATGTATCTTTTTTCGCTCTGACCGTAACTTAGGTACAAGGGCTCATTGGATTCCACACTCTCTCCTTTTTCTATTGTGGATCATGGATTTGTATTTTAAACCACCTCGGATACTATATCCTCTTGAAAATGAGAGTCGAGAACGCGAAATGGACATTCACAGTGACTTTTATCTCCACGACAATACATCGGCGAAGCACTTTAGCTACGGAGCTAACATGATAGCATCGGGCTTAACTGCATATAGAAACAGACGAAATAAGACCCTGACTGGAAGGATAGACAGCAGATCAACAATACTACCAAACACTGGACCTGTAACTACACGGTTAATGCTGTACCACCTGGCAAAGCCTAGCTATGCTGTTGCTAACGACGGCATTGAAGCTAACTTAGCTACGGGACCTCGTCAGAGCTATGCTAAAAACATTAGCTCTCCACCTACGCCAGCTCTCATCTGCTCATCACGACCTGTGCTCACCTGCGTTCCAGCGATCGACGGCGCGACGAAGGACTTCACCCGATCATCAATGCGGTCGGCGGCCCGGAGACGGAGGAAGTCAAGGTGAGGACAGCGGCGCGGCGGCGGCGTAGCTTTCGACGACACCCCGGCCGCCATCAGAGTCGGCAAGAAACATTTATTTCCCCAAAATTACGTACGTTACATGCACATAGCGCCACGCACGGACGGGCAAGCGATCAAATGTTTGGAAGAAAGCAGCGTACTCACGGTAGCGCGTCTGCTATCCAACTCAAAGTCCTCCTGGTTGTGTTGCTACAGCCAGCCGCTAATACACCGATCCCACCTACAGCTTTCTTCTTTGCAGTCTCCATTGTTCATTGAACAAATCGCAAAAGATTCACCAACACAGATGTCCAGAATACTGTGGAATTTTGCGATGAAAACAGAGCTGTTTGTATTGGGATACAATGTGTCCCAATATTTCCGCTGCAACCCTTGACGTCACGCGCAAACGTCATCATACCTAGACGGTTTCCCGGGAAATTTACAATTGCACTTTATAAGTTAACCCGGCCGTATTGGCATGTGTTGCAATGTTAAGATTTCATCATTGATATATAAACTATCAGACTGCGTGGTCGCTAGTAGTGGCTTTCAGTAAGCCTTTAAAGGCCTACTGAAATGATTTTTTTTAATTTAAACGGGGATAGCAGATCCATTCTATGTGTCATACTTGATTATTTCGCGATATTGCCATATTTTTGCTGAAAGGATTTAGTAGAGAAAATCGACGATAAAGTTCGCAACTTTTGCTCGCTGATAAAAAAAAAGCCTTGCCTGTAGCGGAAGTAGCGTGACGTCACAGGAGCTAGTATTCCTCACAATTCCCCGTTGTTTACAATGGAGCGAGAGATTCGGAGCGACAAAGCGACGATTACCCCATTAAGTTGAGCGAGGATGAAAGATTCGTAGATGAGGAACGTTACAGTGAATGACTAGAGAGGCAGTGATGGACGTATCTTTTTTCGCTCTGACCGTAACTTAAGTACAAGCTGGCGCATTGGATTCCACACTCTCTCCTTTTTCTATTGTGGATCACAGATTTGTATTATAAACCACCTCGGATACTATATCCTCTTGAAAATGAGAGTCGAGCACGCGAAATGGACATTTAAAGTGACTTTTATCTCCACGACAATACATCCGTGACACACTTAGCTACTGAGCTAACGTGATAGCATCGTTCTCAAATGAAGATAGAAACAAAATAAATAAACCCCTGACTGGAAGGATAGACAGAAGATCAACAATACTATTAAACCATGTACATGTAAGTACACGGTTAAAAATTCTCAGCCTGGTAAGGCTTAACAATGCTGTTGCTAAGAACGCTAAGGCTAATTTAGCAACTTAGCAACCGGACCTCACAGAACTATGATAAAAACATTAGCGCTTCACCTACGCCAGCCAGCCCTCATCTTCCCATCAACAGCCGTGCTCACCTGCGTTCCAGCAATCGACGGCGCGACGAAGGACTTCATCCGTGGGTTTGGCGGCAAGCATCGGCTAGGCGTAGTAAGTAGTCCTTGTTGTGTTGCTGTAAGTATTGTACTTAGCCGCTAATACACCGATCGATTCCACCTACAACGTTCTTCTTTGCAGCCTCCATTGTTCATTAAACAAATTGCAAAAGATTCACCAACACAGATGTCCAGAATACTGTGGAATTTTGTCGAAGAAAACAAGAGGTTTTTATATCGGGTCCGATGGGGTACAACCACTTCCGTGGATTTTGTGACGTCACGCGCATAAATCATATCCAAAGGAGTTTTTCAACCGGAAGTGTGGCGGGAATTTTAAAATGTCACTTTATAAGTTAACCCGGCCGTATTGGCATGTGTTGCAATGTTAAGATTTCATCATTGATATATAAACTATCAGACTGCGTGGTCGCTAGTAGTGGCTTTCAGTAGGCCTTTAATATTAATGTTACTTTTCGAAAATGTGTTTACCGCAGTCGTGTCCGGTACCAAAAAAACGAAGGACAACTGTATCTATTTCTCTTCTGCGCTCTACCTGTCCTAATATTTAACTAGTCTTCTACACACTTTCCAATAACGCTATTTCTCATGAAGCCAGAGCCCTATGGATTTTTCAGTATGATCCATCTCGATGTTGTAAATCGCTGAAGTTAGTATAAAGGTTTGTATTCGGCCCTTTATATTATTATTATTATTATTATTTAGTATTATTGCTCAACTTTAATAGCAGAAGTCCTTGTCCTGTGCTCCATTCCTCACGATATTCCAGATTAGGATTGTTGTTCCAGCCTGTTGATTTTTAGCAAGCCATAGCTAACTACGGCTTCCTCTGCTCATTCCTATCGCCTCACATGTAAATGAAGCGTGTGACCAAATGACTGCACAGCTTGATCTGGCAGGTTTACATAACATTGGAGCGGAGACGAGTTCCTGCGGCCAAGCGACAGCGAGGTTCCGGCTTGGCCTCGGTCCTGGTTCTGGAGCTCTTTAGCCAACGGCTGTGAATGGCGCCGCATCGCGACAAACGGAGTGGAAGCGCCTCACATGGCATTGGACAATTGAAGGCAAGCGAGGGAGCCCACGCACCAGCCTGCTTGCTGCCCACGCACACACACACACAAACACACACACACACACACACACACACACACACACACACACACACACACACACACACACACACACACACACACACACACACATACATGTCTTGCCTACTTTGTGTGGACCCACGTTTGGTTAGTGGGTTGTGAGGGCCCCCCTTTCCACTATAGCTAGAATGATGAAAAAATATACATCTAGCCCTAGATGGGAGTAGAGAGTTGCAACTAGGGATGTCAGATAATGGCTTTTTGCCGATATCCAATATTCCGATATTGTCCAACTCTTTAATTACCGATACCGATATCAACCGATACCGATATCAACCGATATATGCAGTCGTGGAATTAACACATTATTATGCCTAATTTGGACAACCAGGTATGGTGAAGATAAGGTACTTTTTAAAAAAATTAATAAAATAAGATAAATAAATTAAAAACATTTTCTTGAATAAAAAAGAAAGTAAAACAATATAAAAACAGTTACATAGAAACTAGTAATGAATGAAAATGAGTAAAATTAGCTGTTAAAGGTTAGTACTATTAGTGGAGCAGCAGCACGCACGTGTGCTTACGGACTGTATCCCTTGCAGACTTTATTGATATATATTGATATATAATGTAGGAACCAGAATATTAATAACAAAAAAGATACAACCCTTTTGTGTGAATGAGTGTAAATGGGGGAGGGAGGTTTTTTGGGTTGGTGCAATAATTGTAAGTGTATCTTGTGTTTTTTATGTTGATTTAATAAAAAAAAACAAAAAAACAACAACAACAACAACAAAAAACGATACCGATAATTAAAAAAACGATACCGATAATTTCCGATATTACATTTTAAAGCATTTATCGGACATCCCTAGTTGCAACCTCACTTCAGAATGCAAAACACACAAAGTAAAAAAAAATTTTTACTTTTGTAGTTGTGAGGACCAGACAAATGTCCTCACAAGTTAAAAGATCCTCACAGAAAGGGTGGTTTATCAAGTGTATGTCCACACAAGGATGGTGAGACAAGTGCACACACACACACACACACACACACACACACACACACACACACACACACACACACACACACACACACACACACACACACACACACACACACACACACACACACACACACACACACACACACACACACACAGAATTACATTCACAAAGACGCTTATGTGCCACTCTATTCAAACCGCCCGCTGACTATATTCAACACTGCAATGAATGTATTTATAAGTTGCATCCGAGCTTGCTGCAAAAGCGTATGAGCTTGCTACACACACACACACACACACACACACACACACACACACACACACACACACACACACACACACACACACACACACACACTCACACACACACACGCACACAAACACACCAACTCACTTGACTTTTTCCATCTTTCCCTCGCCTACACGCACTCACACACGTTTGTAAGCGCCAAAAGAGAGTATTCCCAGATGGATACTACCAGAGCGGGAATTATGTAACAATTTCAGTCTCCAAACTTGAGCTGCGCGTGGATGCGTGCACGTTTGTCATCTTCAAGGCATTTTTGGATTCACTGCATACACTCGCTTGACTCATTATGTACGGATAAAAGGCAAAACACATGGTCCAGAATTGCAGTCAGATAACCTCCGCCAAAGCCGACTAATCCCATTAAGGAGCAATTGTATACTTTTATAAACCTCCCGCATAAGCGGGAATGTTGTCACTTAAGTCGCTAGAAGGCAGTACACTGCAAAAAAGCTGAAAAAATATCAATTATAAATACTAGGGATATCCGATAATATCGGATAAATGCGTTAAAATTATCGGTATCGTTTTTTTTATTATCTGTATCGTTTTTTTTTTTTGTTTGTTTGTTTTTTTATTAAATCAACATAAAAAAACACAAGATACACTTACAATTAGTGCACCAACCCAAAAAACCTCCCTCCCCCCATTTCTTTCTGTTATCAATATTCTGGTTCCTACATTATATATCAATATATAACAATACAGTCTGCAAGGGATACAGTCCGTAAGCACACATGATTGTGCGTGCTGCTGCTCCACTAATAGTACTAACCTTTAACAGTTAATTTTACTCATTTTCATTAATTACTAGTTTCTATGTAACTGTTTTTATATTGTTTTACTTTCTTTTTTATTCAAGAAAATGTTTTTAATTTAGTTATCTTATTTATTAATTTTTTTTTAAAAGTACCTTATCTTCACCATACATGGTTGTCCAAATTAGGCATAATAATGTGTTAATTCCACGGCTGTATATATCGGTTGATATCGGTATTGGTAATTAAAGAGTTGGACAATATCGGAATATCGGATATCGGCAAAAAGCCATTATCGGACATCCCTAATAAATACTTGATTTTAGGAAAACAAACTTAAAACTAGTGAAATATGTCCATGCAGTTAGTTCATTTGACTTGATACTACATCCTAAATTAAAAAGTGTATATCTAGAAATTAGCAGGATTTTTAAGATAGCAATAAGCGTATTATTCTGAAAACATGCAATATTCCACTCGCAATTATTGAATCAAAATGTTGCAAAATATTTAAACATTTTAACAATATTTATAATTATATATATACACTACTGTTCAAAAGTTTGGGGTCACCCAAACAATTTTGTGGAATAGCCTTCATTTCTAAGAACAAGAATAGACTGTCGAGTTTCAGATGAAAGTTCTCTTTTTCTGGCCATTTTGAGCGTTTGATTGACCCCACAAATGTGATGCTCCAGAAACTCAATCTGCTCAAAGGAAGGTCAGTTTTGTAGCTTCTGTAATGAGCTAAACTGTTTTCAGATGTGTGAACATGATTGCACAAGGCTTTTCTAATCATCAATTAGCCTTCTGAGCCAATGAGCAAACACATTGTACCATTAGAACACTGGAGTGATAGTTGCTGGAAATGGGCCTCTATACACCTATGTAGATATTGCACCAAAAACCAGACATTTGCAGCTAGAATAGTCATTTACCACATTAGCAATGTATAGAGTGTATTTCTTTAAAGTTAAGACTAGTTTAAAGTTATCTTCATTGAAAAATAAGGACATTTCAATGTGACCCCAAACTTTTGAACGGTAGTGTATATATATATATATATATATATATATATATATATATATATATATATATATATATATATATATATATATACACACATACACAAAGACCACATAATGACAACCTAAGATCATCAGCCCGGAGGTTGGGTCTTGGGCGCAGTTGGGTGTTCCAACAGGACAATGACCCCAAACACACATCAAAAGTGGTAAAGGAATGGCTAAATCAGGTTAGAATTAAGGTTTTAGAATGGCCTTCCCAAAGTCCTGACTTAAACGTGTGGACAATGCTGAAGAAACAAGTCCATGTCAGAAAACCAACAGATTTAGCTGAACTGCACCAATTTTGTCAAGAGGAGTGCTCAAAAATTCAAGCAGAAGCTTGTGGATGGCTACCAAAAGCGCCTTATTGCAGTGAAACTTGCCAAGGGACATGTAAGCAAATATTAACATTGCTGTATGTATACTTTTGACCCAGCACATTTGGTCACATTTTCAGTAGACCCATAATAAATTCATAAAAGAACCAAACTTCATGAATGGTTTTTGGAACAAACAAGTATGTGCTCCAATCACTCTATCACAAAAAATAAGAGTTGTAGAAATTATTGGAAACTCAAGACAGCCATGACATTATGTTCTTTACAAGTGTATGTAAACTTTTCACCACGACTATATATATATATATATATATATATATATATATATATATATATATATATATATATATATATATATATATATATATACACACACACATGTATATATATATATATATATATATATATATATATATATATATATATATATATATATATATATATATATATATATATATATATATATATATAGTATATATATATTAGGGCTGCAACAACTAATCGATTAAATCGATTAAAATCGATTACCAAAATAGTTGGCGATTAATTTACTCATCGATTCGTTGGAACTATGCTATGCGCATGCACGGAGGCTTTTTTTTTTTTTTAGGTTTTTTTTTTGGTTATTTTTTGTTTTGTTTTATAAACCTTTATTTATAAACTGCAACATTTACAAACAGCTGACAAACAATAATCAAAATAAGTACAAAAACAGTACAAAACAGCGCCAGGGCGGCGGTGAGGCTACGTCTCATGAGGTGGCGTAAGCTAGCCAATGATGTGTCATGTGCAGCTCACGTGACGACGGCGTCTCCTTTGCTGGAAAAATTCGAAAAATGGCGCAGGAAAACACTACCGATAGTTTAGCGGAGAAACATCTTGAGGTTATTGCTTCAATGGAGAAAAGTGTACGACCTACGTCGTCAAAAGTGTGGGAACACTTCACTTTAAAGACTTCAAAGAAGAGCGTTTCCTGCAAAATGGCACGGAAGTACAACATTGCTTCAGGAGCACCTGAAAAGGAAACATGTTGTAGCCATGGATGAAGGGAAGAACTCACAGTACGTAACTTTTTAAGTCCATAGTGGCAACAAGCATTCATGAGTTCAGCTTTTTTGTGAGTAACTTTAACGTTATGCCTTTGTTGCAACGCGGGGCTGATAATGTGTCTCCGGCACATTTGACTCCGTTTTGAGAGAGAAAACGCACGGTTACCAATTTGGAAATAAACGTAACGGACAGAAATATCTCAGGGTGGTTTCATAATGGATCAATGTAGCCGGGCCGATAAAGCTATATAAATATATTTAGATTTGAGTGACGCTTTAGTATAACTAAACGTTATGAAGGTGCTGGAATATTTCATGCTATTATTCAGAGGCAGCCTAAAATGAATCCTTTATTATTCACAACAGAAACGTGTACAATATCTGATTCAGTACTGATGAGTTACATTTCTGTGTTATTGTTGGTGTATGCTGCACCCCCAATGTCCACAACATGGTGCCAGTATGATGGTTTTTTTTCAATAAAATACTGGAAAGGATAGAAATGTAGTTTGTCTCTTTTATCCGATTATTAATCGATTAATCGAAGTAATAATCGACAGATTAATCGATTATCAAATTAATCGTTAGTTGCAGCCCTAATATATATATATATATATATATATATATATATATATATATATATATATATATATATATATATATATATATATATATATATATATATACATATATATATATATACATATACATATATATATATATACATATATATATATATATATATATATATATATATATATATATATATATATATATATATATACATATATATATATATATATATATATATATATATATATATATATATATATATATATATATATATATATATATGAGTTTGCATGTTCTCCCTGTGACTGCGTGGGTTCCCTCCGGTTACTCCGGCTTCCTCCCACCTCCAAAGACATGCACCTGGGGATAGGTTGATTGGCAACACTAAATTGGCCCTAGTGTGCGAATGTGAGTGTGAATGTTGTCTGTCTATCTGTGTTGGCCCTGCGATGAGGTGGCGACTTGTCCAGGGTGTACCCCGCCTTCCGTCCGAATGCAGCTGAGATAGGCTCCAGCTACCCCCGCGACCCCAAAGGGACAAGCGGTAGAAAATGGATAGATGGATATATATGTATATATATAGATGCTTCAACCTATTCCTTTTCCAATCATGTAAAAAATGAACCATACTATTCAAACTTCCGTATTTGCACGGAGGTCGAACAGTTTGCAAACAAAAAGCAGTGACGACATGGGATGTCAAAGCGGAATTTGCAAATAAAACCTGTCGTTCGAGTCCCAGATTGCAGTGGCCTACTTGAAGGTTGCGTGCCGTTTCATCAAATATACAAAAAAAGAAACTGAAAGAGTGATGGAACACTGACAATACTAGGTTATATATTGATCGTGCAAGGAGGTTTTTATAGCCTAGCAACCACCCCCCCACCCCCCTGAAAGAAATTGCTCCCAATGCAAAAAAAAACACCAGATGGAGACCAAACGGATCTCTGTATTGGTTGAACTAGTTGCAGTTGAACTTTCACCCCGTCAAGGATGTGGTTGCACAACTTAAAAAAAATAAAAAAATAAAAAAAGAGTAGTCGGAGTGTTAACCCTGTTCATGTCGCCTCATCTCCCGCCAAATCGGAAAACTCTTTGCCCCCTGAGGCCCCCGCAGAATGCTACCATTTATTGACAAGCCGGGGGGGAAAGCGGTCGGAGGTTGCAGGGCAGGAGGGTAACTGGGAGCAGATGTCATTTTTACTACACACACACACACACACACACACACACACACACACACACACACACACACACACACACACACACACACACACACACACACGCACACACACACAGAGAGTGCCCACACGGAGCCTAATCCTTGGGTCCCAATGGCGCCCTTCCCCTGCAAATCCATGCTCCCCTAAATTCCTGCCATCACCAATCACACATTCCCAGGCCCTCTCCTTGCACACCCCCCCCACTCGCCATGCTCGGGGTTGAAACAACGGGCCTCAGTATGGCCCGCTGGCGTGGCGTCACCTTGCTCCTCTACCGGACACTGGCTCGTCTGTTTGGGTGAAGCGGAACCACCCCCAACTAGGAGACACCGTTCAAATCCTTGTTTTTGCACCTTTTTTTGTGTGTGTTTGTTTTCTTTTGTTTCGTAACACGTTTTGCGCACACACCTGTGGTAGAACAATGCGTGTGTTGTGGAGTATTTTTTGGTTGTTGTGAAATCCCCCACCTGGCCACATCACACGGAAAGGGGACACAATAGCCGTGTTGTGTTGGTACTTGCTTCGGAGGGAATGACAGAGATGTGCCACCCTCTTGTCTCACCCGTCCAGGTGTTTTAATGATTTTAAAAAAAAAATGCAAATGATATCCAAAACTGCTTTACCTGTATACGCGAGGTTTTACGGACATGGTTGTTTCTTTGCATTAACCTGCTAAGTTCAAATAAAACTGAGCAGTGTTTCACAAAGGACTGCAATGTACTTGTGGCAGTGGGCATCGTCCAATTTGCACAATTGGCCGTGACACATGTGCTTTAAAAAAAAATTAAAAAAATAAAATATAATATTCTGCCTTTTTTGTGCTCTGTTTCATTTTTGCTGTGTTGTTTTTGTTCTTCTATTTGCACAATTTGCCACACGAAAAACGAGCCGTGGTTTGCAAATGCACTTCGGACACATGGAATCAGTATTTCACCGGGAAGGCGAAGTGTTACCAAAAGACCGAAGAGTGGTTCCTGGCTCTGTATTCTTAGCCCTATCGCTAGTCAGGGGCCGGGCTGCACGCTTGTAGGGGTGCTCTGCACGCTGCCACACCTCATCTTCCACGCCAGTGGTAATGCACACTCCCCAAGTTTGCAAAGAAGGGGTGTTCTAACTTTTTCCACTGAGGGCCGAACACTGAAAAATCAAAGAATGCGGGGGCCATTTTGACAATCTTTATTTTCTAAAGCAATACAGTATATAGATTTTTTTTTTTACCTTTAGGGCTCCCCTCAAAAAATGTCTAAGTCATACAAATGTTAAAAATGATATATTATTATTATTTTTTCAACGCTTGAATTACTAGTTAAACTTCAGGTCTATATGTTCATATCAAGGAAAAATATATATATAATAATTTTTTGTATGCCCTTTTTGTCAAAGAAAACCCTGTTTTATGACAAACACACAAAATATGAAAATTTTTTCGGCTTGAATATTTCTAAGATCAAAAACTGATGTGAGGTAATGAGAGCAGAGCCTTGAATAGGTTAATAATTCAAAATGCCATTGATTTCAATTCATTATTATTTTTCAAGCAATGGCTTTTGTATTTAAAAAAAAAATCCCACTAAAATTCTCGGGGATCCAAAAATGTTAAAAACATCACATATGTATAATTTTTTTTGTACTTTCAACTCTTACTGTAAATCTCTAGAACAACTTCAGATCTATCTGTCAATTATACATTTATTATTTTCTTAAGTTGTTGTTTTTTTTTCTTTATTTTATGCCCTTTTTGTAAAAGAAAACGTTGTTTTTGTATATGGCAAACACCATACTTGCCAACCTTGAGACCTCCGATACCGGGAGGTGGGGGGGGGTTAAGAGTGGAATATATTTAAGCTAGAATTCACCAACTCAAGTATTTCATATATATATATATATATATATATATATATATATATATATATATATGAAATACTTGACCTTCAGTGAATTCTAGCTATATATATATATATATATATATATATATATATATATATATATATATATATATATATATATATATATATATATATATATATATATATATATATATATATATATATATATTTTATTATACATATAAATAAAAGAAATACTTGAATTTCAGTGTTCTGGAGGCTATCCAGTAGATGGCAGTATTGTCCTGTTTAAGAGTGTCACAACATTGCTGTTTACGGCAGAAGAACTGCTTTACGGTAGATTAAACGTGACTGCTGTTGTTGTGTGTTGTTACCGCGCTGGGAGGACGTTAATAAAACTGCCTAACAATAAACCCACATAAGAAACCAAGAACTCGCCCTCGATCATTCTACAGTTATGACATCATTGGGCAGGCAAGCTGTTTATATTGTGGGAAAGCGGACGTGAGAACAGGCTGTCCCCACTCAGGTCCGCATTGAGCTGGAAGGAGCGTGGCCTCCAGCTCCGGCTGAATACCGGGAGTTTGTCGGGAGAAAATTTCTGCCGGGAGGTTATCGGGAGAGGCGCTGAATACCGGGAGTCTCCCTATATATTTTTTTTACTTTCAACACTTAAGTCTCTAGAACTATCCGTCGATTATACATTTGTAATGTTTTTTTAATTGTGTTTTATGCCCTTTTTGTCAAAGAACATGTTGGGGTTTTTTTTATATGGCAAATCACAAAATATGCAACATATTTGATGTGAAGTAATTGGATAATTAATAAAAAAAAGAATGTAATTCATTATTTCAACGTCAACGTTGCAACTTTTTCTCGTTACATTTCACCCGTTTGCTATTTTGGTCAACTTTTCCATTTTTTTATGGGTTGTTTTTTTTAGTGGTATTTTTAGAATGTGCCGTAGGTCGTTAAAAAAATTAGCCGAAGGGGCCACAAATGGCCCCCCTGTAAATGGCACTGTGAAAGTAATGCAATTTTATAGCCAAACATTTGCTGTGAATTTACAATGGTATTTTTTTACAGTGAGAGAGATCTGAATACTCAACCAAATATGGCCACAAAATCACAAAGTAGGCAACACTGATTCCTCCTGCTGTCTTTTTTATACTTTGGCACACCGGGTTATGAGTGTTGTTAACAAGCATACAGCCTTTTAATCTATTTGTAACGGTACACATCTAATCATGGCGGGCGGCCACAGATAAATAATGTATGTGCAGCACTGCTGACATCCAGCACAACAGGTGACTGATTAATTACGACAACTTTTACAAACATCTAATCTGTAAAACATTTGGAGGACCTTTGTGTCCCCCAATAGATACAACACAAAGTGTCTGTAGTTATCCTCAGATGTTACCAACAGCTGTGGAAAAGACAGGAAAGACAAGAGAGACTGAAGTAAAAATAGTCGCCAGTTTCGCACTAACACACGTGTCCATCTGGCGTCCGAACGTCTGGCAACACGGGTGCCTAAAAAGCAGAGGAGTGATGCGGCTTCTTCTCGTGATGCCACAATGCCGCCATGTCCCAATCCCCTGATGAAAGCGGCCGCATGTTGCTGATGCTCAAAGGTCCTTTCAGCCAAGCGACAAAGCCCCGCCCAGCAGCCGTAACAATGGACGCCAACGCGATTAACCAAACAAATGCCGCCGGTGGCACAAAATGCGTCTGTCAATGCACGTGGGCATTCCCGGCATGCCTCCCTGTTTACGTGCTGCAGGGGGGCTGGGGGTTCAAAGGGGTTCACACGTGTGACTGAGGGCAAACGCGTCGGATGGACGCTGCCAACCGGCGACCTTAGTGAACTCTGCAACGGGGTGGCTGGACAAACTGTAAGCGAGGAATCTACATGGGGGGGGGGGGGGGGGGGGGCAATTGCCAAAGTTGGCTTTTGTTTTAGAGGGGCAGCATAGTTTACAGGAAGTCACTGTAGTTTACAGGAAGTCACCATGGTGTTGCGAGAGAAAACATCCACATCAAGAAACATTTATGTAGGGATGATGTTTGATAAGGAATTATCGAGTTCGAGCCTATTATGGAATCCTCTTATCGAACCGATTCCTTATCGATTCTCTTATGGAGTCCAGATAGGTTGTTGTATATGGAAAAAAACACACAATATTTGGTTTAACAAAAGCTCACTTTTATTATATAATAAAAAAATTAAATCTAATAAATAAATAAATATTTACTGTTACCCACCTAAAAAAATAAAATAAATAAATATTGACTGTTGTTACCCAAAGTATATTAAGTGGGATTTTTCAGAGAAACAAATATATACAGTAACACAAAAACAAGCTGTCTCTGTGATCACTATAGGTGTATAAATAATAATATAGTGTTAAATAAAATCAGTCCCTAGGGCACAAAAATTAAAATAATACAGCTCTCCAAAAAGTGCACTTCTGCTGCTATTTGACATAACTGTTTGTTATGATGCTTTGACATTTTTGCACTTTATTTCTTTATTGAAAGAAAATTCTATGAAGAGAAAAGTTGTTTGAAAATGTGGTTACAATGCTAAAAAATGAAAAGTTAAAGCTAAAAAAAGAAATACACTTTATTGAGTTAACATTATTTCTTTATAGGGGGAAAAAATGTTATGAGCTAGAGATTATAACAACTACACTACCCAGCATGCAACGGGAGTTACGAGCATGCGCGGTAGCCCCGAAAAGTGTTGCATGTTGCCACGCTGTGAAAGTAAACGTCAAGAACTCAGCCAACACGCCTCGTCTGCATTATTTATAATTAGACAGACAACACATCTACAGTGTGATTTTGTTTTGTTTACAAGGAAAGAAAAACAAAAGTTAAAAAAGGGAGATGTGTTGTATATATATGTATGTGCTGCGGTTGTTTTAAGAACGTTGCGACAGCTGCCGTAAAGGAGGTGCGTTGCTAGCCTGGTTGCTATGTTTCCGGTGGGTCGTAAAAGTGTTGGTCATGTGTTTTACCCTGCTCAAATCTCTCAGTAAAGTTATTCGATGGATTATAGCTTTTGTTTTGAACTTTATTGCACCTTGGAGCGCTTTTTCCCGTCCATTGTTTTCCTGCTTTCGCTATCTGCGCCTAATGACTGAGCTACGTGACGTCAATTCTTGTGATGTCCCACGGAGCATTTCTGGTCGGGACGGGATTCGAATAAAGAATCAACTCTTTTCCTTTACTATAGTGGTCTCGATAACAGGTACCGGTTCTCAAAAAGGGATTCGAGTCCGAGGACTCGGTTCTTTTCTTATCAAACAACCGGGAAAACCGGTTTCGAGTATCATCCCTACATTTATGTCAATGTAACACCGAACTGGAGACATTTCACCCTCCTAAACATTAGGGGGCAGCATACTAGGACGAGCCCACATCATGAGCTCGCGACACAAGACTCAAACATTAAGTTAGTATTGCAAGACTACCGTATTTTTTAGACTATAAGTCGCAGTTTTTTTCATAGTTTGGCCGGGGGTGCGACTTATACTCAGGAGCGACTTATGTGTGAAATTATTAACACATTACCGTAAAATATCAAATATTATTCAGCTCATTCACGTAAGAGACTAGACGTATAGGATTTCATGGGATTTAGCGATTAGGAGTGACAGATTGTTTGGTAAACATATAGCATGTTCTATATGTTATAGTTATTTGAATGACTCTTACCATAATATGTTACGTTAACATACCAGGCACGTTCTCAGTTGGTTATTTATGCCTCATATAACGTACACTTATTCAGCCTGTTGTTCACTATTCTTTATTTATTTTAAATTGCTTTTCAAATGTCTATTCTTGGTGTTGGGTTTTATCAAATACATTTCCCCCAAAAATGCGACTTATATATATATTTTTTCTTCTTTATTATGCATTTTCGGCAGGTGCGACTTATACTCCGGTGCGACTTATACTCCGAAAAATACGGTAGTTTGAATAATTCAAATTCAAGTGGATTCAGTTCAGTTTCAGTTTATTTCGAACATGCGTACGATAGAATGTAATGCATCACTTATTTCCAGTTGTTTCATTACAGCACGTCCGAAAAGGAGTAGAAAGAAGCCGAGCTTATTTAATCCTGCCCCTTTTCATATCATAGCAATTTTATTCCATTTCCTTTTTCTCTGTAACAGAACAGTGAATAAATAAATAACATATCATAGTAAGTAAACAAATATTAAAGACATAAATAATCTGTATCTCAAAAAAAAAAAAAAAGGGTACTAGTGTACTTGTAAACACTTGTAGTTTGAACAGTCTCTTTAAATGAATCATATTGGTGCTTTGTTTTCTTTGGTTTATCCATTCCATAATTTAATTCCACATACGGATATGCTAAAGGTGTTAAGTGTTGTACTAGCATACAAATGTTTTAAATTAGTTAAATTTATTTTTCCTCTAAGGTTATATTTCTCCTCTTTTGTTGAGAACAATTGTTGTACATTCTTGGGGAGCAGGTTATAGTTTGCTTTGTATATACATTGTTTCCCATAAACTGCCAAGATAGCTGTGGCGGTGGGGGCGTGGCTATGGGCGTGGTCACCATGACATCATCGAGTAATTTGCATAATGTACAACAATGATATGATTTTCTCTAAAAAGGCTCAAAAAATGAACTCTTACTAATTAATAATAACAGTTTTGTTTTAAACGTCCATCCATCCATCCATTTTACAATATAATTACAACACTTAATTGTGGTTCTTACAAAAAATATATGTTATAAAATATAAAAGCTAAAATGTCTCTTAAAGCTCTGCCCCTTTAATTAGTGCATACTAAATCATTTAACTTTAGCCTACTACTACAACCATATTATTTACCAGCAACATAAAGTGAAACAGAGGCAGAGGTGTCCTGCCACAGTCAGTAACAAATAAACAGAAAACAGTAGTGGTCAAATTCAAATAAGGCAACAAGAGAAGTATCCTACACTTTTGTAAAGTAAATCTGAACAGCCTATATGGGCATCTACATCAACTATATGATTTGCCTGAGAAGCTGGACAGGACAAAAAATAAAAAAATAAAAATAAAAAAATGTTTATTTATTTGTGGCGGACGTAGTTCTTTCGTGGCGGGCCGCCACAAATAAATGAATGTGTGGGAAACACTGATATAATTTTAGCTGTTTGCAAATGCACCAAATCGTTGAATTTCAATATTTGTGATTCAATAAATAAAGGGTTTGTACGTTTTGTATATCCAACGTTATGTATTATTCTAATGGATCTTTTTTGTAACACCGTTAGTGAATGAAGCGAACATTTGTAGTTGTTTCCCCGAATTGTACACCTTATTTGATAACCACCTCCCGAAATGTTTAAATCGTTATATGTATTTAATTTAAAATGTAAGAAAACTGAATGAATGTAGAGTAGACCGCTATGTAAAAGACCGTTGCCAGATCACAAAACATCATAGAACACAGACAACAAAAATGATATATGGAATGGAAAAAAACTACCCATTTTGTCAGGAATAACACCAATAAACCTAATTATGTTCAGCATCTTTGAGTACTTATACAAGTTATATAGAGTTGTAACTATTATCATTAGTATAAATATAGTTATGGTTATGGTACGCATACAGTTGCAATATGGTACATCAGGGGCCGTACTTATCAAGCTTCTTAGAGTGCCATTTTACACTTAAGTCCTGAGAATTTGCGAAATTTAGTCCTACTCTCAAACTTAAGAAGAAAAGCTTTTTATCAACGTTCTTAAGTCTAAGAATCACTCCTACTCTCCACGATATTTAAGAGACCTTCAGAGGTGTCTTAAGTGGTTAGGAGTTGCCAGCAGGGGATGGCACTGAGGCGAGAGAGACGTGCGCGAACGTTCAGGGAACGGAACAATGTTGTTGTTTTTTTTGATGACGAGCAGCTGATCAAACGGTATCGTTTAGACAGAGCGGATATTATTTTTGTCACAGATTTAATACTTTTCGATTCCTTGATGATTTCTGCATGTGTCTGCAGTGGGCTAGTATATATAGAGCCACCCACACCAGTTTCAAATTAGTTGCCTAATTAATGAATTGGAAAGAAAATGTTATGACAGTAGCGTATGTGTGTGGCCGTGAGGTGAGTGACGTCAGTGAGTGTGTGGGCGAGAGAAGAGAGGGAGCGGTAGCGTGAGTGCGGGCGGGGACTAGTTTGTTTTGTATTATTTTGTAGTTTATGGTCAAAATATACACTCCCATTGTCCACTTAAATATTTCCAAGATATTTCTTTATTCTTAGACAACGGATTCCCTTCCGTGATTGGTCATTTCTATGGACACAGAAATGATGTCACCTAAAATTCCGTTTACGGCACATAGTAATGTCGCAATTCAGCTCTGAGTGTGACACTTAAGATTCAGTCCTACACTTCGCTGAAAGTGTGAGTAAGACGCTTGATAACTAACTTTTAAGTGCAGCTTTCAGCGAAGAATTTATTTACTCTTAAGTCAACTCTTAGCAGACTTCTTAGGAGTAATTCTAAGAAGCTTGATAAGTACGGCCCCTGATGTTTCCATTTTGTCTTGACAAGTCCGAATAAGAGTAGGAAGAAGCACAGCTTATTTAATTTGACCCCTTTTTTTTTTCCGGTGTTGGCATTAACGCACTTTTTGTGTCTTTTTACGCATTGAAATCAGAAAGGATGCGAATTTCCGCAAGTCCGCAAATTTTTATTTATTTTTTTACCGCCCGGTTTGCTTCTTTTTCTGTTTTTTATCGATTATCGCTTTCCGCCGGTGTTTTGTTTTGTTTATATTTGCCGGGTCAAATTATTAATAATTAATTATTGGTCGACTTCAAAGTAACGCACTTTCCGGTACAATTTCTTAAATTTTGATTCGCCGAAAGTTTTATCAATCACAAATACAACATAGGAGTCCTGCGTGTTATTGTTTTGGTCATGGCGAGCAGTAAACCTACGAAGCGAAGCTTCAATGAAAAGTGGCTTCAGGAGCCACTTTTCAGCAAATGACTCACTTATGACGATGGAAAGATGTTTTGCACGCCATGTAAACGGGCTAAGAAAAAGAACACCTTTACGACCGAGTGCACTGATTTTCAAAGATCCAGCCTCACCAGACACCAAGAAACATCATGTTACACCTTTCCTGCTTGTCTGCTCCCAGACCGTGGTCGGGGAGCACAGGGGAGACGTTCCCACCAGGGCCGATATACGGTCGGGGGTAACACCCTCCACTTTACAAGGCAGTGGGTCCCTACAGTTCCGCTCTTTGGTCGGAATGACGAGGCCGTCGATTTGTTACAACTCTTTATTTATGTTTTCCACAAAGCCAACCGGACATCCACCATGCTGTTAACACTCCTGAACATGCTAGCGCTCCCTCTCCTAACTTGCCCACTCACTTACCCCACATACCGCCATTCTTAAAGGGGAACACGCAGTTTATGGCCATCACGAAGCCAGAGATGAAATGCTAGAGGCATTGAGTGCCACTGTATTAAATGACATTGAAACTAATTTGCCAAATTCTAAGTTTGTTGGCATGATTTGTCATAAAAGTGTAGATGTGGCGGTTATTAAATGACTGATGACCTACATCAGGGGTCACCAACCTTTTTGAAACCAAGAGCTACTTCTTGGGTAGTGATTAATGCAAAGGGCTACCAGTTTGATACACACTTAAATAAATTGCCAGAAATAGCCAATTGGCTCAATTTACCTTTAACTCTATGTTATTATTAATAATTAATGATATTTACACTTAATTGAACGGTTTAAAAGAGGAGAAAACACGAAAAAAATGACAATTAAATTTTGAAACATAGTTTATCTTCAATTTCAACTCTTTAAAATTCAAAATTAAACAGAAAAAAAGAAGAGAAAAACTAGCTAATTCGAATCTTTTTGAAAAAATTTAAAAAAGATTTTATGGAACATCATTAGTAATTTTTCCTGATTAAGATTAATTTTAGAATTTTGATGACATGTTTTAAATAGGTTAAAATCCAATCTGCACTTTGTTAGAATATATAACAAATTGGACCAAGCTATATTTCTAACAAAGACAAATCATTATTTCTTCTAGATTTTCCAGAACAAAAATTTTAAAAGAAATTCAAAAAGACTTTGAAATAAGATTTAAATTTGATTCTACAGATTTTCTAGATTTTCCAGAATATTTTTTTTGAATTCTAATCATAATAAGTTGGAAGAAATATTTCACAAATATTCTTCGTCGAAAAAACAGAAGCTAAAATGAAGAATTAAATTAAAATGTATTTATTATTCTTTACAATAAAAAAAATAAATGTACTTGAACATTGATTTAAATTGTCAGGAAAGAAGAGGAATAAATTTAAAAGGTAAAAAGTTATATGTGTTTAAAAATCCTAAAATAATTTTTAAGGTTGTATTTTTTCTCTGAAATTGTCTTTCTGAAAGTTATAAGAAGCAAAGTAAAAAAATGTATGAATTTATTTAAACAAGTGAAGACCAAGTCTTTAAAATATTTTCTTGGATTTTCAAATTCTATTTGAGTTTTGTCTCTTAGAATTAAAAATGTAGAGACCAGCTTGCTAGTAAATAAATACAATTTAAAAAATAGAGGCAGCTCACTGGTAAGTGCTGCTATTTGAGCTATTTTTAGAACAGGCCAGGCCAGCGGGCTACTCATCTGGTCCTTACGGGCTACCTGGTGCCCGCGGGCACCGCGTTGGTGACCCCTGATCTACATATAGGTGAGAATTATCAATTAAATGTGTCATATGCATCAATGCCCTGGCACACAATTATCATAATTTCATGACCGAAGCAAAAAACTTTTTACACTTTTACACTGAAATAAATACACCTGCAACTTATTAAATACAAATATAGAAAAAAAAATACCGGCAGCAGTAAAGTTTAGATCCATGAAGGAAAGAAGAGAGTGAATGAATGTTTATAACTGAATACATTTACATATGCATACAAATTAGTTTTCTTTTGTATTATTTTTTTTAATGAATTAAGTAACGTTTATGACAACCTTTTTCCAAAACACAAAATAGAATGTGAGATATAAAAGGGTAATGCATACATTTATCATTTGTTTTCCAAACGGTTACAAAAAAGTGGGACCCCAAAAATTTACTGTGGGACCACCATTTTTATGACTTGATGGGGTCCCCATTTTGAAAATTCCTAGCGCCAACATTGCTTCATATCAATTAGTAACACATTTGTTCATTTCCTGTTATCAATTTGTAACACAATATAAATCAATGAATACTAAATACTACAGTTTACATAAATAATTAATATTAATATTAAAAACAGTGTCAAAATGTTGACTCAATTAATAAGCATTTTATTCTTATTTTTTTTCCCGCTCTCTGTGGTATAATTGTTCGCACAAAAAACAACAATAACTAAAACACAATAATATCTGTCAATAAAAATAAATAAGAATAACGATACTACCATAACTAATTTGACTAAAACTACTACTGCTGACGATATCATTATGTAAACATTATTAATAAACTTTTTCTTCTCAAATAATTAACTACAAAATATTCACGCTTTAGGACTGCTCTGTCCAAAAGCAGCCCAGAGGCCATTTGCGACCCGGAGCTAATTATTTAATGGCATGCGGGACATTTGAAAAATTCTGTTAAAAAAAAAAGAAGAAAAACAGAAGAACATAAAAAAGTGGAATAAAAGAGCAACTAGGTGAAATGTTACGAGAACAAGTTGTTGACTCTAATAACACAAAGCTGCCATTGAGGATGTTTCATTTTTAAAGCGGTCATTGCTCACAAAATAATAATGACTCACAATAAATGTTGTTATGAATTATTAACCTTTTCAAGGCTCCATTTACTTCACATCAAATACTACATTTTTGAAATATTTTTTGGGGAAAATATTGCATGTAATGTGGAATTGCCATATAAAAACTACATTTTATTTGACAGAAAAGGCATACATAACACAAACAAATACAAAATTAATTTAATTTAGAGATTGAAAGTTAAAAACACTTTTATGAGTGGGGCCCTTTTGGATCCCCGATAATTTTATTGGGATTTAAAAACAAATATTTCATTGCTCAAAAATATAATAATGAACTAAAATCAATGTTGTTATAAATTGTTGACCTATTTAAGGCTTCAATTACTTTTAATAAATTATTCCACTCCATGTTTTGTGTTTTTGCCATAAAAATAGGGCTTTCTTTGAGAAAAAGGGCATAAAACATTTTTGAAAAATTATACTACCTAATATCCACAGATAGACCTGAAATTGATCTATAGATTTAATAAGCATTGAATAATAGTCATAAAAAGATATTATACGACTTATTTTAAAACATTTTATGACTGAGACCCTTTCGGGGCACTGGGACCAAACCTGAGGAGAGCTCTAAGGTTAAAATTAAGAATTTTTTTTGTACTGGTTTTGAAAATTAAAAGTATCAACGTGGCCCCCTGCATGCTTTGATTTTGCAGTGGCCCTAAGGGAAAAAGGTTTGGACACCCCTGACATATTCATTCGTTTCATTTGACGCTAAATTGATAAAATCCAATAAAATAAAATGTAAACATGATTAATACTACTTACTACACTTATGCATGATATTAGGAGTACATTTGGAACTAAGGACCTCTCTTTTCCAGTCATAAAATATATATATGATATGATTAAATCAATGTGATAGGATAGGATAGACTATCCCACAATGGGGGGATTTTTATTTTATTCTGTGCCTCATATTAAAGGCCTACTGAAATGAATTTTTTTTATTTAAACGGGGATAGCAGATCTATTCTATGTGTCATACTTGATCATTTCGCGATATTGCCATATTTTTGCTGAAAGGATTTAGTATAGAACAACGACGATAAAGATCGCAACTTTTGGTATCTGATAAAAAAAGGCTTGCCCCTACCGGAAGTAACGTGACGTAGTCAATTGAACATATACGCAAAGTTCCCTATTGTTTACAATGATGGCCGCATGAAGTGAGAGAGATTCGGACCGAGAAAGCGACAATTTCCCCATTAATTTGAGCGAGGATGAAAGATTTGTGGATGAGTAAAGTGCAAGTGAAGGACTAGTGGGGAGTTGAAGCTATTCAGATAGGGAAGATGCTGTGAGAGGCGGGGGTGACCTGATATTCAGCTGGGAATGACTACAACAGTAAATAAACACAAGACATATATATACTCTATTAGCCACAACACAACCAGGCTTATATTTAATATGCCACAAATTAATCCTGCATAAAAACACCTGCGTGTTTGTTATGCTAGCTCCTAGCTCCTCTGCTAGCTCCTAGCTCCATAGAACACGCCAATACAATTCAAACACCTGATCAACACACACAATCACTCAGCCCAAAAGACAGTTCACCTAACCCAATGTTCATAAAGCTTATATATTTTTAAAAAGTTACGTACGTGACGCGCACATACGGTCAAGTTATCGAATGTTTAGCAGCCAAGGCTGCATACTCACGGTACCTGATATTCAGCTGGGAATGACTACAACAGTAAATAAACACAAGACATATATTTACTCTATTAGCCACAACACAACCAGGCTTATATTTAATATGACACAAATTAATCCTGCATAAAAACACCTACGTCTTTGTTATGCTTTCTCCTAGCTCCTATGCTAGCTCCTAGCTCCATAGAACACGCCAATACAATTCAAACACCTGATCAACACACACAATCACTCAGCCCAAAAGACAGTTCACCTAACCCAATGTTCATAAAGCTTATATATTTTTAAAAAGTTACGTACGTGACGCGCACATACGGTCAAGCTATCAAATGTTTAGCAGCCAAGGCTGCATACTCACGGTACCTGATATTCAGCTGGGAATGACTAAAACAATAAATAAACACAAGACATATATTTACTCTATTAGCCACAACACAACCAGGCTTATATTTAATATGACACAAATTAATCCTGCATAAAAACACCTACGTCTTTGTTATGCTTTCTCCTAGCTCCTATGCTAGCTCCTAGCTCCATAGAACACGCCAATACAATTCAAACACCTGATCAACACACACAATCACTCAGCCCAAAAGACCGTTCACCTAACCCAAGGTTCATAAAGCTTACATATTTTAAAAAAGTTACGTACATACGCAAAAAAAAAGTTGCGCACATACGGTCAAGCGATCAAATGTTTAGAAGCCAAAGCTGCATACTCACAGTAGCACGTCTGCGTCTTTGTCATCCAAATCAAAGTAATCCTGGTAAGAGTCTGTGTTGTCCCAGTTCTCTACAGGCGTCTGTGTATCGAAGTCAAAAGTCCTCCTGGTTAGAGTCTCTGTTATCCGAGTTCTTCCATCTTGACTGCATCTTTCGGGAATGTAAACAAAGACGCGCCGGCTGTGTACTGTTGTTGCTGACTTTGTTCGAAAAATACGTCCGTTTCGCACCGACAACTTTCTTCTTTGCTTGCTCAGCTTCTTTCTCCATAATGCAATGAACATAATTGCAACAGATTCACCAACACAGATGTCCAGAATACTGTGGAATTATGAAATGAAAACAGAGCTTTTTCGTATTGGCTTCAATGTGGAAGGCATACCCGTGTTCCCCGGGCTACGTCACGCGCATACGTCATCCTCAGAGGCGTTTCGAACCGGAAGTTTAGCGGCAAATTTAAAATGTCACTTTATAAGTTAACCCGGCCGTATTGGCATGTGTTATAATGTTAAGATTTCATCATTGATATATAAACTATCAGACTGCGTGGTCGGTAGTAGTGGCTTTCAGTAGGCCTTTAAATTCCTGTGAACTGCACTTCCCTATTCGTCCTAGCAGAGATGATATCAATAAAAGGACACTGTGGCTTTATATTATTATACCCAATTTGCATGTGTCACACATTCCTTATCGAGAAGTTAATTCACTGCTTTTCATATTTTACAACGCGATGATGACCTATTTCCATTACTGATGTGCTTCAACCGAGCACGACAAATGAAAAGCACAGGTGCGCCAGGTACTTTATGTCCAGTCAACATATTTGCACGTCGTTTTAAAACTGTGGAGGCATTGAGGGCTGCCGCCGACAACATCGTAAACTTGACCCAATAAATGCTTTGTCACAGCAGGGCTGCTCGGGGAAGTAAATATGGAAAGAACTCATGTCCTCACGGGGGGAACATGTGACCTGCTCCGGTGACGCTGGGTGTTATTCAGCATCCAAACGGGCGAGGTGGGGGCTAGAAGATATTATCATGCAGTGCAGCGGCAAGTGAATGACACAGTGACACGCACTCCCATTTGGCGTCCTGGAAACAAAATACAGCAAATAAGAGTAGCGGGGAGGGAGACCATGGCACTCTTCAGCCTTTTTCCAGGTCTTGAATAATTAAGCGCCACTGAGCAGTCCACTGAGCAGATCACTAAAAGTCTATTTTTAGCCATCAGGAGCTGGTCATGACTCATTAAAACGTACCATAGACAAACACGTGTAAAATCTGGTTGTGTTTTCCCGCGTGCTCAATTTGCATGCTACACAAACACGCAATCACATGATGCCTGCGACCAAAAACGAGTCCGACATCAAATACAAGAGCACTGCCGTAAATCTGACTATGACTTGTTCTCGGAGGCATTTCGGGGACGCTCGAATAGCCGAAAATGGATTCACTTTGTTCCTAAATAAGCCTCTGCAAAGCAGTAAATGTCCCCGAGTGACAGGACACTTTTATGCCTCGGAACTAAATGGGTCACTAACACACCGAAGTTGTAAAGAAGAGACATTGGTCTTAAAGCTGCACTATGTAACAGTCTGACCCTAAAAGTAAACTTTTGCAAACGGATGGCACAAAGGCTCCTAAGAAGGAGACTAGCCTTTGTTGTAGCCATAGCTGTGGCTAACATTAGCGTGCTAACAGGGGCAGCTAGCGTGCTTCCAAATGGCACAGAGTAATAAAATCCATAATTATTAGAGTAAAAAGTACAAAAATAGCTAAAAAATAAACTACAATAAAAGATTAGCATGCTAACATTAGCAGTCAAACAATGGAAACAGCTAGCATACATCAATTATATAGCCAAGTAACAAAATCCATGATTATTAGGTTTGTCAAGGTGTGTTGTTGACGAACCCCAAGATGCAGAGATGGCGGCAGGCTTGGTACAAGAAAACATGGTTTTAATGTTCAAAAATAAGAAAAGGAAAACACGAACCAGGAAACAGGAACAGGAGTCAGGATCCAGGGAATAGCTTAACGCACACAGCTAGCAACGACAGCATACAGCAAACAACGACACGACACTACACAACACGACAGGTAGAAATGACAATAATCCAGCACTGACTGGAGGGCAAGGCAGGTTTAAATAGCAGCTGGCTGATTGACACCAGGTGTGGCCAGGTGCCTATCAGCCGCAGCTGACGGGAAGCAGCACTCAGGGAGACAAAACATAACTAAACTGTCAGGGACAAGCCTGACAAGGTTAAAAAGTACAAACATAGCTAAAAAAACCAAAACATTAGCATTCCAATATTAGCTTGGCATGCTAACAGGGGAACAGCTAGCATACCTCTAAGATAGAACCAAGTAACGAAATCCACGATTTAGGTTAAAAAGTACAAAAATAGCTCAAATGCTAAAGCATACATCTCTAATAGAGCCAAATAACGAAATCCTTGATTAGGTTCTAAAGTACAAAAATAGTTTAAATGCTAGAATAAAACATTAGCATATTAACAGGAGAAAAGCTAACATACATCTAAAATCGAGCCACGTAGCGAAATGCATGATTATGAGGTTAAAAAGTACAAAAATACGATAAAACATTAGCATGCATGCTAACAAGGGAACAGCTAGCACACATTTACAATAGAGCCAAGTAACTGTAGTATCTGGTAGTCTAAGAAATAACATGTTTTGCATTTGGTGAAGGATTGCATTCCTCCTGGAGCAAGCAGCCAGCCAGTTCTTGTGAGCTGCGGTCGATCATCTTGGGCAGGTAATAAAGTACAGTGGAACCTTTATTTGCGAACGCCTCCATTTGCGACCTTTTTGGTGTACAGTACATTCCTTTACATCGCACCAAATATGCCTTTGCGTGTGAATCATGTCTCGGCGTACAAACGCTTCATTCATTCATTAACTGTGCATGCCCCTTAAAGCTATCAGGGGCTGCTGTCTTGATGACATCACTTCCTGTACACGCTAATTAGCCTCCGGCTTGCGGCACCTTGAGTTCGAGGATTTTATCAGCGAAGGATTTTCCACAACAAGTCTTTAATTATGATTAGACCGAAAAAGATGCCACAGCGGACCTTTATTGCAGCGAATGAGAAGGCACTACCGGGACACAAGCCAATGAAGGATCGCGTCACACTGCTAGTTTGTGTTAACACGAGCGGTGACTACGTGAAGCCACTGCTTGTTTGTCACTCCAAAACTCTTAGAGTGTTCAACAATGCCACAAATATTTGCAGACACAAGGTAAAATGATTTATTGGAGCAACATGGTGGTTAACGTTTTGGAGCGATACTTGTGTATGTGTGTGCATGTTGACATTTTAGCTTGCTGTAATGTTGTTGTGTTAAAAAAAGAGATTGTTGAGCTATTACCCCCTTGTTATGTTGGTTTTATATATATATATATATATATATATATATATATATATATATATATACACTACCGTTCAAAAGTTTGGGGTCACCCAAACAATTTTGTGGAATAGCCTTCATTTCTAAGAACAAGAATAGACTGTCGAGTTTCAGATGAAAGTTCTCTTTTTCTGGCCATTTTGAGCGTTTAATTGACCCCACAAATGTGATGCTCCAGAAACTTAATCTGCTCAAAGGAAGGTCAGTTTTGTAGCTTCTGTAACGAGCTAAACTGTTTTCATATGTGTGAACATGATTGCACAAGGGTTTTCTAATCATCAATTAGCCTTCTGAGCCAATGAGCAAACACATTGTACCATTAGAACACTGGAGTGATAGTTTCTGGAAATGGGCCTCTATACACCTATGTAGATATTGCACCAAAAACCAGACATTTGCAGCTAGAATAGTCATTTACCACATTAGCAATGTATAGAGTGTACTTCTTTAAAATTAAGACTAGTTTAAAGTTATCTTCATTGAAAAGTACAGTGCTTTTCCTTCAAAAAAAAAAGGACATTTCAATATGACCCCAAACTTTTGAACGGTAGTGTATATATATATATATATATATATATATATATATATATATATATATATATATATATATATATATATATATATATATATATATATATATATATATATATATATATATATATATATATATATATATGCACAGTATATATACACAATATAGTGTCTTTAAAGTGGGACGTTTTTTTACTAAAATATGGACTTTTATCTAGGCTAGAACCAATTATTCATGTTTACATTGGTTCGTAAGAGGAACTCTGTATACAAACTATACAAACCTTTCGGTAATGAAGTTAGTAAATGGAGGTTACACTGTTCTCCTTTGATCTATAGCACACCCACATCACCCTGCTGCCCGGTAGAAGCTGACAAGACGAGTGATAGACCACATAACGAAATCCATGATTATTAGTTTAAAACGTACATAAGTATCTTAAATGCTAACATAAAACATTAGCTACAACGTGAAGCATTAGCATACTTATAAGATGCCATCAAGAAAATGGAATCCATGAAAATGAGGTTGAAAATTACGAAATCGCACAAAACAGTATACAAAACATTTTATGGGTTTTGTATAACAGGGCTTTTCCCCAAAAAATTCTAACATTTTACCTAAAGGGGGACTGAACTTTAAAAAAAAAAAATGTTGCCTGTCGTTCACAATCCTTATGAGAGACAAGAAGACAAAAGTTTTGTTTTTTTTTGTTTCTAACATATAAAAATCATCTCGTTCTTGGTGGCTAGCAATGTAGCTAACGGAGCGAATCAATTCTAACTCTAAATCAGTTTAAAAATGCATTTAAAAACTGTCAACAATACTTCATTTACGTTCTATAACCCGTGTAATAACCAAACTGTAGCAACATTGTTATTGTAAGAGCGAACACTGGGGAACTCTTTTTCTGTCGTAGTAACTCATCGGCATGCTTAAATTAGCCGAAAAAGCGAGCTACAGAAATCAAGCAATCACTCAATCAAAGTTTATTTACTGTATATGGCACTTAATCACAAGTGTCTCAAAGGGCTGCACAAGCCACAACGACATCCTTTGCTCAGATCCCACATCAGGGCAAGACAAAACTCAACCCAATGGGATACAATGAGAAACCTTGGAACATGAAACACGTTTGTAATGTACAACACAATGCTACATGACACTAATCTGTACTGACTAAAAAACATGAACAATCATATCACAGTATCTGTAAAGTATAAGCCCACATTTCATGGTTTGTTTGTACACAGCTCACCAGACAGTGTATGTACTGTAGTTGTAATCACAGACATGGTGCGCTGCGTGTATCATGATCAATATAAAGTCTGACTCACTCAATGGACAGTTTTTCCGGTTTATTTGGATAAGCACTCCATTTATGTCGAAATAGCATTGGCTTCAAATTCCACATTGTGCAGCCGACCTCACTTTCTCGGCCTCCGCCTGCTCCAACGTCTCACTCTTCCTTCGTGCTTGCTTCTCAAAGCAGTAGTTCATCCTCCGTATATATTTAGCTTCAAAAAGATAAAGTTGTGAATCCTCATTTATCCAAAAATAGTCGTCTTTGTTGTTTGTTACCAAGTCTGCCATGATTAGAACACGCACACGCCTTTTGTTACCGGAAGTAAGACATATGTGTTCTTGTCTCTCATAATGATTGAGAACTATAGGCAAAATTCCAAAAAAAAGTGCAGTAGCCCTTTAAGAAAAAGACCAAAACCAAATGTCCACTGCAGAGGATGCTGGTTCTAAGGAGGATATAACACTGGTAGACCATCCAGGAACCTGTCTTGCGAGAGCAAGTGTAAAGGAGGCCAGCGACAGTACTTTTGTAAATCTCACTCCCTGACACTTTAAGATTTCCGTGTGCTTTTTTGTGTAGAAGATTATTTACAACCAACAGTTAGCACGTTGTTTTGAATTCAGGATTTCAAAAGAAATACATTTAACCGTAACCATCTTAATCTGCGTATATGAGCGCCCTTTAAAGTCAGAGACGATATCTTCTAGCCCCAAGCTCCTGGTGACCGTCAATTGTGCTCTGGCCTACCACTGAACTGCTCCCCCACACCCGCCGACAAAAGCCTGCTGGGTAGAATTGTCCACAGCAGGCATATATATATATATATATATATATATATATATATATATATATATATATATATATATATATATATATATATATATATATATATATATATATATATATATATACAGTATATATATATATATATATACAGTATATATATATATATATATATACAGTATATATATATATATATATATATATACATATATATATATATAAATAAATAAATTGTATATATATAAATTATACATAAATATATAATATATATAAATATAAATATATAAATATATAATATATATAAATATATATAAATTGTATATATATATATATATATATATATATATATATATATATATATATATATATATATATATATATATATATATATATATATATATATATATATATATAATACAAATCAGTGTAATAGACGTTTCCCCCCCTGTAATAATTTAGCATCAAAATGGGTGCCCAGGGCCATATCGATTAGTTATGAATGGATCCTAACTGTTTATCTTTCCAAGTCATTTTGGACGATTTCTATGGAGAAGATCGATCAAAGCTACATTTTCTTTGTTTTTTCATGCACGCCAAATCCCTATTAAAGTAAAAAAAATATATTAAAAAAAAAGTATTTTGAGGTTTTGTTTTAATTTAATATTCACTAGCCTCTCTCCAATTATCAGGCAGTCCTTTGCAGTTTTGGTAAAACAGAATTATTTAAAAAATATATATATTACTAAATAATTATTAATATTATTTTAGTAATTATTAAAATTATTTTAAAAGTAAAAAGTATTTACGCTAGCACATTTATAATGCATTTCTATTTTTTATACAACTATTCATGGGTAGGGTTGGGTATTTTTTAACCAATATTAGTACCAAATTGGTAGTTTTAAAATGGCGTCAGCGATGAAATAATGCCCGAAATGGGTTCTTAACAATAGAAAGCATGGAATTTTTCTGTTAAAAAACAACCAAAAAAACCTAATGTATTTTTATTTTTATGGAATTTTGAGACATTCAAGTTAAACCAGCTAGTAATTAGAATACTTCAATAATATTAACAAAATGATGACTAAGTAATACATTAAAAAATGAGAAATACAATCTACAACCAATTGTTATATGTATTGCAGCTCGCTGTCACCGTTATTGGTGCATAATGAGAAAGTACTGTGTTGTTGTTGTGGTTAGCTAGCTCTGCGGAGCTAGTGGTGTTATGAGAGCTGCTGTGGCCGTGTTAAGTTCAGTGTTTAGGAAAAAAAAAAATTGTAAGTAATAATTATAGTTACTTTGCCAAAAAGTAATTAAATCACTATAGGAATTATTCTTTAGTAAATATAATGGGCAAAGCAATTGTTGTGTTAAACAAAATCAAATCAAATATCTGGCATATGCAGTTGAGATGTCTTTAAAGGCCTACTGAAATGAAATGTTCTTATTTACACGGGGATAGCAGGTCCATTCTATGTGTCATACTTGATCATTTCGCGATATTGCCATATTTTTGCTGAAAGGATTTAGTAGAGAACATTGACGATAAAGTTTGCAACTTTTGGTCGCTGATAAAAAAGCCTTGCCTGTACCGGAAGTAGAGTGACGTCACAGGTTGAAGAGCTCCTCACATCTGCACATTGTTTACACCAGCAGCGAGAGCGATTCGGACCGAGAAAGCGACGATTACCCCATTAATTTGAGCGAGTATGAAAGATTCGTGGATGAGGAAAGTGAGAGTGAAGGATTAGAGTGCAGTGCAGGACGCCAGGGTGTATCTTTTTTCGCTCTGACCGTAACTTAGGTACAAGGGCTCATTGGATTCCACACGTCCTCCTTTTTCTATTGTGGATCACGGATTTGTATTTTAAACCACCTCGGATACTATATCCTCTTGAAAATGAGAGTCGAGAACACGAAATGGACATTCACATAGACTTTTATCTCCACGACAATACATCGGTGAAGCACTTTAGCTTCGGAGCTAACGTGATAGCATCATGCTTAACTGCGGATAGAAACAGAAGAAACATGCCCCTGACTGGAAGGATAGACAGAAGATCAACAATACTACTATTACTTCTACTATCAGGAGACACCGAACCAAACCCTGGACCTGTAACCACACGGTTAAAGCTGTCCAGCCTGGCGAAGCCTAGCAATGCTGGTGCTAACGATGCCATTGAAGCTAACTTAGCTACGGGACCTCGACAGAGCTATGCTAAAAATATTAGCTCTCCACCTACGCCAGCTCTCATCTGCTCATCACGACCCGTTAGAGTTTAAAAAAAAGCCTTAGACTTTGTGTGCTTGTGTCAGGACGCTACGTTACTTACAGTACCTGCATAATAGCACCATTGTTGCAGGTGGCTGAGTCTGCATTCATTCCGCACCGAAATGAGACACCGATAGCTTCTTCTATTTTCGGTCAGAGTAATTACCGTTTATGTTGGCACTGGTGCTATTACGGAACCGTGTTTTAGTAACCATCCACAGTCTCGGGTAAACTGAAGGCTATCCCACCTGACTTCAGGACTGGTCATCAGCCAAACGCAAGACACATATGGACAAACAAGCACCCAAACCTAAGGTGAACTTAGAGCAGGACTTTCCAAAGTGGGGCCCGTGGACCAAATGTGGGTTTGGCCCGCCAAAGGGTGGCTTCCCAAATGGAATACATGTTCAAACTGACCTCTTTCAAGCTCACGCAAACAATGATGGCGAACTTAAAGGCCTACTGAAATTAATATTTTTTATTTAAATGGGGATAGCAGATCCATTCTATGTGTCATACTTGATCATTTCGCGATATTGCCTAATTTTTGCTGAAAGGATTTAGTAGAGAACGACGACGATAAAGGTCGCAACTTTTGGTCGCTGATAAAAAAAAGCCTTGCCTATACCGGAAGTAGCGTGACGTCACCAGAGGAAGGACTCCTCACATTCTACCATTGTTTACAATGCAGCGAGAGAGATTCGGACCGAGAAAGCGACGATTACCCCATTAATTTGAGCGAGGATTAAAGATTTGTGGATGAGGAAAGTGAGAGTGAAGGACTAGAGAGGCAGTACAGGACGTATCTTTTTTCGCTCTGACCGTAACTTAGGTACAAGGGTTCATTGGATTCCACACTTTCTCCTTTTTGTATTGTGGATCACGGATTTGTATTTTAAACTACCTCGGATACTATATCCTCTTGAAAATGAGAGTCGAGAACGCGAAATGGACATTCACAGTGACTTTTATCTCCACGACAATACATCGGCGAAGCTCTTTAGCTACTGAGCTAACGTGATAGCATCGGGCCCAAATGCAGATAGAAACAAAATGAATAAATCCCTGACTGGAAGGATAGACAGAAGATCAACAATACTATTAAACCATGGACATTTAACTACACGGTTAATAATTCCCAGCCTGGCAAAGCTTAACAATGCTGTTGCTAATGACGCCATTGAAGCTAACTTAGCAACGGGACCTCACAGAGCTATGACAAAAACATTAGCGCTCCACCTACGCCAGCCCTCATCTGCTCATCAACACCCGTGCTCACCTGCGTTCCAGCGATCGACGGAAGGACGAAGGACTTCACCCGATCATCCGTGCGGTCCGCGGCTAGCGTCGGCTAGCGTGTCTGCTATCCAAGTAAGTCCTCCTGGTTGTGTTGCTACAGCCAGCCGCTAATACACCGATCCCACCTACAACTTTCTTCTTTTCAGTCTCCATTGTTCATTAAACAAATTGCAAAAGATTCACCAACACAGATGTCCAGAATACTGTGGAATTTTGAGATGAAAACAGAGCTTTTTTGTATAGGTTTCAATGTGTCCGCATACTTCCTGTTTCAACGATTGACGTCACGCGCATACGTCATCATACATAGACATTTTCAACCGGAAGTTTAGCGGGAAATTTAAAATTGCACTTTATAAGTTAACCCGGCCGTATTGGCATGTGTTGCAATGTTAAGATTACATCATTGATATATAAACTATCAGACTGCGTTGTCGGTAGTAGTGGCTTTCAGTAAGCCTTTAATGCAATAAATACCAATACGCAGATCTTGCGCTGTGTGTAGGGCTCCACCGCCTGTAGGAGGCTACGTTTTGCATGAATAGATGCATGTAAAATAATAATGATAAAAATGATCAAATATGACATTTTACCACAAACTTATCCAAGCCCCTTTCCTGCTCTGTCTTGCAAGGTAAACATATTGGGTTCAATCCCGGCAAGAAACTAAGTTTGAAAATCTTTGTTTTATATCCCGGGTTGTCACATGTAGGCTGGAGCCTATCCCAGCAGACTTCGGCCTAGACTGGTGGCCAGCAAATCGCAGTTATTGAACGATACCTCTCCCGTGAAATATTTTAGGCATATAATTAAATTCAAGTTTGAGTGATATAGTGTAAAAATTGTTTCACACCAATATAAAAGTGTAAACATGCCTAATAGGGGGTGTGAATCTTTGGGCACCTGACAATTCCATCTGATTCCAATTCCTGGAGGTGAAGACTCGAATCTGAATCATTTCTCGATTCAACACGATTCAATCGATTCACGAATGCATTATTTGGTATATTAATTAAAATGAAAGTTTTACAAAACAGGTTACAGGTCAGAAAAGCTCTTTCTGGTTGCATAGAGATGGCCTAAAAACATATTTTTTTAATTGATTCCTGTAAATCAAAAAAATAATAATAATACAAATAAAAATAAAATAATAATAATAAAAAAAAATATATATATATATATATATATATATGTTTATATATATACAGTATATATATATTAGGGCTGCAACTAACGATTAATTTGATAATCGTTAATCTGTCGATTATTATTTCGATAATCGATTAATAATCGGATAAAAGAGACAAACTACATTTCTATCCTATCCAGTATTTTATTGAAAAAAAAACAGCATATTGGCACCATACTTATTTTGATTCTTGTTTCTCAACTGTTTGTAAATGTTGCAGTTTATAAATAAAGGTTTAGTAAAAAAAAAAAAAAAAAAAAGTATTAAAAAAAACAAAACAAAAAACCTAGCATAACATAGATCCAACGAATCGATGACTAAATTAATCGGCAACTATTTTAATAATCGATTTTAATCGATTAGTTGTTGCAGCCCTAATATATATATGTATATATATATATATCGATATATATATATATACACCGTATTTTTTGGACCATAGGGCGCACAGGATTAAAAGGCGCACTGCCGATGAGCGGGTCTATTCAGGTCTTTTTTCATAAAAAAGGCACACCGGATTATAAGGCGCATTAAAGGGGTCATATTATGATTTTTTTATAAATTTAAAACACTATTTTGTGGTCTACATAACATGTGATGGTGGTTCTTTGGTGAAAACGTTGCATAGATGATGTTTTACAGAACATTTGCAAGTAGCTTTCTGAGCGTCTCTTCAGGATGCGCCGTTTTGTGGGCGGGCTTACCTACGTGGCTCACCTTCGACAGCGTCTTCTCCCCGTCATCTTTGTTGTAGCGGTGTAGCGTGCAAGGGCGGGAGTGGAAGAAGTGTCAAAAGATGGAGTGTTTTAATGACATTCAGACTTTACTTAAAATCAATAACGGAGCAGCATTTCCTCCTCCGTGGCTCAATTATGCAATAAGGACGCCGGAAATGTGTCCCGTCAAAAAACGTCCGACCGGAACCCTCTAATAACTAAAGTTCCGTGGGTGAATTACTTAAACCCACTACAGTTTTTAGCGCTTTGATAGCCAGTCTACTGTCAGATATACGTAAGAACTTCACGCTACTTTATATTAGAAATGGCAACAGCGGAAGATGAATGCCACATAAGAAGGTAGCAAAAAAGAAGAAGCTTATGACTACGGCGTCGGCACGGACTACAATTGCGGACACGTGCACATTTTCAGGATTTATGCAGATCCCAAATACACATCAGCAGGTATCAGAAGGTAAGAAACTTTGGTTTTCCTTCTTTTTTTTATGATTGTCACACACACAGTAGGTGTGGTGAGATTATCCTCTGCATTTGACCCGTTACCCTCACACCATGGGGGGTGAGGGGAGCAGTGAGCAGCAGCAGTGGCCGCGCCCGGGAATCATTTTGGTGATTTAACCCCCAATTCCAACCCTTGATGCTGAGTGCCAAGCAGGGAGGTAATGTTGCATAGTATTGCTGAGTGCTAAACAACAAATACAAACTACGGAATAATAAAACAATCACTTACTGCACAATGTCTGCTCGCACCGGTAAGCCAAT
>NC_084733.1:92246148-92269822 GCF_033978785.1 Entelurus aequoreus
GAGTGGAATGGTTTGGGAATGGGAAATGTGGACGTTTAAAAAAAATTGTCCATTAATTTCGAATGGAGAAAAAATGCCCCAGAAAATAGGGAATTCAAGCTGAGGGCAGCGTTGAATGGGTCCTCGCGCCCCCCACATATTTCGGGGTTCATGCTGCCACCAAGTGACACTGGGACTGATTCAGGCAGTGACCTTTGCATAGGCGGTATGGTGTCATCTTTATCATACGCACCAATTATGATTAAGAGTTAACATTAAGAGTTTGACTGACAACCAAGGTTTGTCACCATGCCACGCCCACATCCTACGGCGTAGGCTAAAATAATTCCCAATTTGTCATCCTCCATCTGTGCAGTATTAGCGATTTCGGTTCGGGCTCACTCGGTCACTGTCCCACGAGTTGGACCCCTGGTTTTGGCTCAAAATGGTTGGTTCAAACCTAAATGACCGACTTTCTGTTTGTTTGCGAACATGGCTTTCTGAGACTTTTGTGTACATTCTGTCATGACTGACATCTCCACCAAATTGGATGACTATAAGTTCAATTGGTGGCAGTGGATACATACCGTATTTTTTTAACTACAGGGGGCGCTACTGAGTATGTTTTTGGGGATTGTTTTTGCGCTTGTGAACTTTGGAGAGTTTTAATTTATGTTAAAGGGGACCTATTATGCAAAGCCAACTTTTCTAAACTATTGGTACCTGTTTTTGTGTATTTGGGATCTGCATAAGTCCCGAAAATTAGAAATCAAGCCATGTAGGCCTGGTGGAGATATTTATAAAACAATCTTGTCTTCCTTCATAATTCCTTCAAACGAGCCATTTGGAATTTGCCCAAATTGTGACTCTTTTCCTAAGTTTAACGTCAGCAGACATCTCCGTATATGGAGATGTCCTTTGCACGAGCTCACCGTTGTAGTCTGATGCTGTAGTCATTAAGTTTCTTATTTTTCTCTGTCCACTTTATGTGGGGCAGACTGGCTCGTACATGCACATGCATCCTCCACTTTAGCAAAGTAGCGTATAGTTCTAACTTATAAATGTCTATAGACTGGCAATGGAAGCGCTAAAAACTACAACATGGATGATGGGGAGAAGACACAGTCAATGTGGAGGCACGCAAATAAGGCCGCCCAAAAAACGGCGCATCCTGAAGAGACGGTCAGAAAGCGGCTGGAAGATGGTCTGTAAAACATACAATATGCACAATTTTGACCAAAGAACGACGATTACATGTTCTATAGACCACAAGGAAGTGTTTTACATGTAGAAAAAACCCATAATATGAGCCCTTTTAAGGCCCGCAAACATGTGTGGAAATGCACGGATTAATGATGATAAACATTGCTGTCCCTGCAGGGACTTGGCACTGTATTGGGCACCGTATCGCATGGTAGAAGTGAACCGTCACTAAAGTGGGACTACAAAGGGTCAACTCTGTGCTCAAGGTCCTCTACGCTGCTTAGCTTCATTATTGTGTCCGAGACACAGGATGTCCTTAGTCAATCTGTCCACTCGGCAGCATTGCCATGGCGATGGACCGCGGTTCAATGCATTAATTCCCCACACTCCCTTTTAGCGGGGCCGATCGATTGGATGGCTCGGAAAAGCATTGGGGTTATTTCCTGGCTGTGGTCCAGCTTAAACAGTCCCAAAGTTATTTCAGGTTCAGAACCCTTTTTGTCTGGGTCAGGTTATGTTGTCAAGACTGGAATTCTGTCTGCGTGATTGGACAAAGAGGGAGAAGAAGCAAGACTCTGCTGTCTGGTGAAAGAAACATTGTGTCGTCTCCAACATGCCTTATTGCCGTCAGCTGTGGGCCGAACATTCCGCTTGGTGGCGGCCCGCTTTGCATTAGCCTACATATGAGCTCATGGCCAAAGGCGGGAATAGCAGAGCACAGGCCCGCTTTGTGAGCCCGCTGAGAGATGCTCTGTTTGGCTGCCGTGCGAGACACTCTTGACATTTTCATAGCACTCTGGGCCCATGTTACACACCTCCGCCGTATCGCCACGCTGTCAATGAAGTAGCACTTTCTAGTTCATTTAAAATAGTGCCACTTACTGGTGTGGAGGATCATAGCCAGGAGTGTCAAAGTAGTGGGGCTAAGTGGTAATGTTGTATTGGGGCCCGAAGCAGGAGGTGGGTAAGGGGCTGCTCAATTGTATAGTTTGAAGATTTTTTTCTATAACGTTATAAACAAAACAACATCATAAATGTTCATTTCAAATTAATATAGCCCTGATAGTTCAATAATACGGTTGCTTCAATCCAATTAAGAATGTCTAACTACCTATACACCACTATCAAAAATGCTTTATTGTTCATTCCATCTGGATAGTGGCAAACCTAGCTTCTAGTACTTCACGCAACACAGATGTCACAATGTCATGAAAGCTCACCAGCATTTTGGAGCAATGATGATGTGAGAGAAGAGAGGTAAAAATACAATACATTTATTTGTAGCCGTATAGGAAAAGCTATGTTAAGTTTCACTTTTGCATCTCATTGCCCACAACTTTGGTGCGATCAAAGAATCTTGATTAAAGTTACAGCGGCTTCACTGAAAGACATAGGTAGACTTAACCTTCTGGAGATGCAATAGTAATAATATAGTATAATCATAATAAAGATATATTATTATGATTCAGATTGTCCACAGATGATAATTCTATGTGTATTAGATCATCTCTACTTTACACTCTGAAGTAGAGGGAAATTTCAAAGATTTATAATCCTATTTAAATGAATGATGACAGGTTATATATTCTGGCCACTTACATTAAATGTGTCAGCTTTTTTGTACAAAAAATACAATTTTAAAATGTAAACAAAACCAAATAATTTAGGGGAGGGGGGGGGATTTCATCTAGATATGTTAATCCCATCTTTAAAAAGTTCAAATATGAATGAAAGATTTTACATGTTTTAAAAAGCTGGTTTCAAACAAATCCATGCAATAATTTGTTTTTTAGTTCATGTTAACATACCAAGTGTGTGTTTATGGCACTTCAACCTTGGGGTTAGGGTGGGAGAGGGGATACTTCAGGAGTCTTGTGTATGGGGACCCAAAATTTGGTGCTACGCCCTTTGTCATGGCATCTCAGGTTTGCTGTCATCTTAGCTGCTTGGTGCCTCGTTATGCTGGCAAAGGGGAAACCATCCTAAAGACAACATTGGTTATCAGTCGCTTATTTCTATGTACTTTTATTCAAATGGATCTTTTCTGCATTTTAAACCATCTGCAGTTAATACACCCCATTAATAATGAAACTGTGCCATAACACTTTGTGTATTGTGCCGGGAGAATATGCTTTATATGGGCCAAGAGGCAATTATGATGTGTGTGTGTGCATGAGTGACTGCTATCAATTTGCTTGTGTCTTACTCACACACACGAATATAGAGGTTGTGTGTGTGTGACTCATAGCAATCTGAATTGTTTGAATTCTGCCGCATTCGTTTTTAATGATTATTTCACTGCTTGAAATGATGCCTGACGAAAGTGCAACATTCACTCACTGGTCGTTTTATTTGGAACACCAGTGCCACAACAGATTTATCAGAAATTCTGGTGCGGGGGTTGAGAGCATATTGGTCAGAATCGGGCCAGGAGAAGTGTGTTCGGGCGGGACGCCAGGTTACATTTCACGGCGTGTCGGGTCCTGATGCGGACACTGGTGACCCGCTGGGAAGTGGCAAGGAGACAGCGCTGTGTCAGCAGGTTGCTGTGACAACGCCACGATGGCACACAGCGTTTCATTGTGTCTTGTCCTTTTCATGTCGGCCCGACCTGACCGGCCTCCGCTGTCTGTGTCTCCAAACTCTTGGTCACGTGACTCCTCGCTCAGCAGAAAAAAAATGCAGCTGTGCTTTTACGTCCACAGTGGGGCCGTCCTTTCAGAATAATGGTCATGTTTATTTTTCTTTTACCTCCACCGTGGAGTTTGTTGGTATGCTTGTTTGTGAGTTAACAGGATTTGGACCCAAGGAACTGGGTCCTCAGCGGGTCAGTCAGTGGATCATGGAATTATGTGTTCAGAAAACAAACTCCGCCCCCTTTTTGGTCATCAAGTGACATGTTTAAGCGCTCACGTTTTACGTGGTCTTAACGCAACACTCTGACCTCTTGACATCTGTCGGGCCCACATCATCAGGTCACTTGATCCTCATCATTGGGTCAAATGTCACATGGCTAAGCGTAACGATGAGCATATTTCACATAAACGTGTAAAGTGTGAAAAGATCATCATTATGCCCCATCTCTCTCTGCCATGATATTCCTGCTCCTATTTTAACCCGTCATGCATCACGTTGCGTAATGCGGCCACAGGGTTTTCCCTGTCCTCCAGCGGAATGAGGGATTATCCCGCATGCATGGTACCGGCCCCTCTTGGAAAGCCCTCATCTTCCTCATCCTCCCCTGATGATGTAATGAGACGCCAAGCCAAAAGATAAGCGTCCTGAGTTGTCAGGAGCGATGACAGTCACTTTATTAGGTACACTTGCAGTAGTCACTAGAGCAAGAGGTCCAAAGTTAGTCCACTGAGGGCCGAATGGAGGAAACATTTAAGGGTTTAAAGGCCGCTTGGATATCCTTTGCATTTTAATTCAAAATCCTCAAATCAATATCGTGTGGGTCAAGATATGCTAAGCAATGATATAAACGTCAAGAAAAAACAGCCTGCCTCTGAGCTTTGTGGTGACAAAGTGACTCTCTTGAAACTCTTCAGTTCTTATTATTTACCATAAACATGATTATTGCAGCAACTAAGTAAACTTTTTGATAGCTTAAACATAATTAAAAACTTGGCAAATCTTGCCAACACGTAAATCCTGGTCCATACTTTGGACACCCTTGCAGTCTATTTACATATTATATATGGGGGCGGGGGGTTAGTGTGAATAAGTGCATGTAAAAAGTCAACTAATGAATGACAGGGCGATTAATATAAAATTTTACAGCAAACATATTTGTATCCCTTTCCTGCTCCGTCATTGATAAGCATATAATGGAAAACATGTTGGCGCGCAATATTAGTGTTGGGTTTTAATGGCATAGCGGGATTGAATCCTGGCAGGTGATGTGTCTGGAAAATATGCAAATTCATGTGGTATTTGTTATTTTGCACTAAAAATAAACAATTGAATATATGAATTTGTTTTAGCACAAAACATGCATCAAATGAAATTAAAGTTTGAAGTATCAAAGTATAGAAAGTATAAAAAATAGTTTCACGTAAGTAATACATTGTGAGCCTTATGCAGGAGGGAGCCGGAAATAAAAAATAGGCTTAGAGCCCCAATTAAGTTTAGGGCCTGGTAGCAGGAGTAAGTGTTTAGCATAGAATTAACAAATACACGAATAATAGCCACACGGCATTAGACTTAGACTAGACAAACTTTAATGATCCACAAGGGAAATTGTTCACATTCATGCAGTTCATAGCATGTTGACTCTTAGCACTATACAGCGATACACTATACAACAAAAAATAAAATAAAATTATATATTTTAACCCCCAGACATAAAGGAAATATGGTATATTCTATACATAAAGACGTTTTTTATGGCTGGATGTGAATGATGCAACTTCCTGTGGACCATGTGACTTGAGGAATATTCCTCATTTTTCAGAGGGTGATGTGTTTGAGTAACAGGACTTAGTGAAAACCCGGGAGAGCACTAAAGTGTGAATTTTAACTATATAGTAGTTTGTGCTTTTAAGTAAAATATACTTAGTATAGTTGGGGCTCCTTCGGTCCTTGAGCAGATTTTCCCTATATGGGCAATCCGCCAAGCTGCACCTCCCTCTTAGCGGCCTCTCTGAGCAATTTAAAATCACCGGCGCCAGAGAGGTGTTAATGTACAGGGACTGCGCAGATGTCAAGGTGGCCTTGGCAGGAATTGCTGTTAAGACCGGGAGGAAGTGGCAGGCACAAGAAGCTGTAAGCAGAGCAGAGGCATGGCTAAGGCATAAGACTTTGCTGGGTACTGGGGACATAGGAAGGGCAGGCCTTGGTAGCTTTCCTAAGCCACGATATGACCGGGACCGCAGCAAGGACAAGCACCAACTGGTCTAAGACGAGATCCGAGCAGAGGTGGAAGAAGAATGTCGCAGCAAGATGGTTAGCATGTCCAAGCAATGGGCGTGGACAAGCAGGGAGCATGCATAACCTCACAAACTTACTTGGGCAGAGCTCTGGAAAGCTGAACCTCTGCGCACAAAGTTCCTCATTCAATCTGTTTACGATGTTCTCCCAAGCCCGGTCAACCTGCACACCTGGGGTCGAGCAGACACTCCTTGGCACACAATCTGATCTGTTATCCAACAGCTCTAGGGTAGGGGCGGAATCACCGGCGCCACAACCAAGTTTTGAAATCTTTGGCGGATTCTATTTGCACAACGTAACACAACAGCAAGTTCCAGATTGCCCTGAAGCATCAAAGCAGGGCAGAAGGCAAACCACCGACCCAACTCATCAGCAGGGCTCCCGACTGGCAGCTCCAAGTTGACCTGGGAAGGCAACTAAAGTTCCCGGCCAACATCGCTACCACTTCACTCCGCCCAGACATCGTGTTAACATCGGAGTCAACCAAGCAAGTGGTGCTACTGAAGCTGTATGTCCCCTGGGAGGACCGGATTGACGAAGCCAATGAGCGCAAGAGGGCCAAATACTCAGAGCTCACCGCAGAGTGCCGAAGCAGTGGCCGGAAATCCCACTGCGAACCAATCGAAGGCGGTTGCAGATGTTTCGCAGGTCACTCCATACAGGGAGTGTTCAAACTCCTTGGCATCAGAGGACTGCAGTCAAGAAAAGCCACTAAGAACATCCTTCGAGGCCGCAGAAAAGGCCACCCGGTGGCTGTGGATCCATGGGGGGGATCCGTGGTACGCTACTTGGACACATGGCAAATGCAGCATATGGTATTTTTCCAGTGTTCAAGGTACATCTTTCAAATTGTATGAAGTATGCAATCAGATCAATATGCAGGACACTCTGTTTAATACAAACAATAGTTCAGTTTATTTTTGATATATGATAAATGATAAATGGCTTATACTTGTATAACGCTTTTCTACCTTCAAGGTACTCAAAGTGCTTTGACACTATTTCCACATTTACCCATTCACACACACATTCACACACTGATGGTGGGAGCTGCCATGCAAGGCCCTAACCGCGACCCATCAGTAGCAAGGGTGAAGTGTCTTGCTCAAGGACACAACGGACCTGGCGAGGTTGGTAGAAGGTGGGGATTGAACCAGGAACCCTTAGTTTGCTGGCACGGCCACTCTCCCAACTGCGCCACGCCGTCTCCAATACTGAATCAGTACCCATATGGTACTGATTCAGTGAACTATTATTAGTTATGTTATACATACTGTTAATTTAATTAATGCACCTACTGGTCCTGGTGCTCTTAGCTATAATTTCCACAGGACGTGGACTTCCTGACCCGATGGAAGCTTTTAAGGCCCCTGCCAAGGAATGTACGCCGTTAATTCCCCCTAATTAGAGAAATCTTATTTCTAACACTCACATGACTCGCACGCATACACCCACACAGCCTTTATTGTCCGCCATTAGCGCTCGTGGAAGAGTTATGTAACCTTTTAAATGCGTTAAGATTATTGTCACCGACATCCATACTGACGCTGTCAAACTCGCCACAGTTTGCATGAACGTCAGGTTCAGTGAAACCTTTTGATATTTACAAACTTCAAAACCTAAAAACCCATTTAGAAAAATTCACGAATCGTCACAAATTTTGTCATGCACAAAAAGTCAAAATAATCCATGTTTGCAAACGAACAGGAAGTCGGCCATCTAGATATGGATCAGCCATTTTGAAGTGGCCAAACCAAGGAGAACCATATGCATGCAAAGTACACATGGATGTATCATGGTGGTGAACTTTTTGCCTTCGCCAATGACCATCAAAGTGTCATAACTTGACTGCAAATGGTCATGCCGTAGTCAAAAATCAATAGGCAAGTGAGAATCCAAGCCCAAATACTACAGTATGGCTCACTAATGAGTGACACCACCACAAAGTGACTCACCCCATAAAAACGTTAGAAATAATTACGATGCCTGGTGCACAATAAATGTGACAAGTGATTAGAAACGTTTGTTACGTTTTTACTACGGATGTCCCGATGCAACTTTTTTTACTTCTGATATGTTACCAATATTGGAGACTTGAATATTGGCTAATACCAATATTGATCTGATACATCAGCAGGAATCATACACACTTATTATTTTGTAGTGTGGAATGTTAGAAAAGGCTTGATCAAGGGAAATTACTCAAGCAGAGAACAATAGTATGTGTAAAAAAAACACTAACCCGCTATTTATTATTAACCGTCTGGAATGGACTTACTGTATGCTGTTTTAAGTTGGAATAGTGTATATATATATATTTTGTAGTTATACCTACTTACAACAATAATTCATTAGGCATAAACAGACACATTTATTATTGTATATATTTTCCAACTTTGAATCTGTAAGTAATATACATTATTTGTTTATATTGAAAAATGTGGTGTGTTATACCGCAATTTTTAAAAAATGTATTACGTATGTCTAGTAGAGGTGAGAATCTTTGGGAACCTCATAATTGGATACGATTCCGATTTTTGGGGTGACGGTTCCCTCCGGGTACTCCGGCTTCCTCCCACCTCCAAAGACATGCACCTGGGGATAGGTTGATTGGCAATACTAAATTGGCCCTAGTGTGTGAATGTGAGTGTGAATGTTGTCTGTCTATCTGTGTTGGCCCTGCGATGAGGTGGCGACTTGTCCAGGGTGTACGCCGCCTTCCGCCCGAATGCAGCTGAGATAGGCTCCAGCACCCTGGGCTGGGGCGGTATAGCTCGGTTGGTAGAGCGGCCGTGCCAGCAACTTGAGGGTTGCAGGTTCGATTCCGGCTTTCGCCATCCTAGTCACTGCCGTTGTGTCCTTGGGCAAGACACTTTACCCACCTGCTCCCAGTGCCACCCACACTGGTTTAAATGTAACTTAGATATTGGGTTTCAATATAATTCACTTCACTTCACTTCATCCCCCGCGACCCCAAAAGGGACAAGTGGTAGAAAATGGATGGATGGATGATTCAACACGATTCTCAATTCAAACTGATTGTTGCATTGTATTATTTCGTACAGTAATTATCATAAAACCTTTTCACAACAGGTTACAGGTTACAAAACCTCCTTTTGATTGCTGTTGTATGACGTATAGGTGCAGCAAGCAAACATGGAGATGACCAGATCGTATAGATTATTCGATATCCACATCGGATCGGCATGGCGCTGACTTTATTGTCAAGTAAACGTCAACTGCCTGTGATATCCTTAGTAGGATCATAATTCATATTCCCATTCATGGCTTGGAGAAGTTGAAGCATCTTGCAGCTGTGACAGTCTTCCTCTCTTCCTCATCATCAGCCATCATGTACGTGATGGGAGCGCTGGGCCCGGCCGCCGGCTACCTGTTGGGTGGCGTCCTCATCGGCTTCTACGTGGACCCCAAGACTGCGGTCAACATTGACCAGAGCGACCCCCGCTTCATCGGAAACTGGTGAGAATTTCTAGTCAGTGATGGCGACTCAGCTGACATGTGGCTGAAAACGCAGCAACATACTGACTTCCTGTTGATCTTCTCCAGGTGGAGCGGTTTCCTGCTGTGTGCCGTGGCCATGCTGCTGGTCATCTTCCCCATGTTCACCTTCCCTAAGAAGCTGCCGCCCCGACACAAGAAGAAGAAGAGGAGGAAAAAGCTCAGTTTGGACGAGCTGTCCAGCGATGATGACGTCCTGAAGGAGAAGAGCAACAACAGCAAGAGCCAAGGGGTCACCTCGTCCATGGGCTTTGGGAGGGACATCAAAGGTAAATATGGCGTCTTGCTTTCAAGTCAGCTTTATTGACGGTGAACACTTTTTGCTCGCAGACCTTCCCAAGGCGGCCGTGAGGATCCTGAGCAACGTCACCTTCTTGTTTGTCAGTCTGTCCTACACGGCGGAGAGTGCCATTGTCACCGCCTTCATCACCTTCATCCCCAAGTTCATCGAGTCGCAATTCGGCATCCCCGCCTCCAGCGCCAGCATCTACACAGGTCGGCCCGCAGCCGGCCCTAAGGTGGCGCGACGTGGAGCCTTCTAAACATGCTCTACCTCCTCTCCAGGCCTGATCATCGTGCCAAGCGCGGGTGTGGGCATCGTGCTGGGCGGCTACATCATCAAAAAGCTCAAACTGGGCGCCCGCGAGTCAGCTAAGCTCGCCATGATCTGTAGCGGCGTGTCTCTGCTCTGCTTCTCCACGCTCTTCATCGTGGGCTGCGACAGCATCAACCTCGGTGGGATCAACATACCATACACCACAGGGTAAAGTCAAATCTTTAAAAAATATATATATAAATTTTTTTTTTTACTCTTGGAGTGCGGCATTAAACAGATGTCGCCTTACCCTTGTTGTCAGCGGCGGTCCTTGTCGGCCCATCTGTGGCTCATGTCCTGCAGGAAGTGAGTGTTCATGGCCATGGAGCCAATCCAACAACAGCTTGGAATAGTTGATCTTTAGCCAGATGCCCTACTCGTTTTGCCACATTTCCCTTCTTTTTACACCCTCTCCTGCTTGAACATCCGCTGAGGGCTGTTTAGGGCCATTGTACTACGGGGTGCAGGCACATGATTATGGCAACGATCACTTCAGTAGCTGATCATGTTGTCGTGTGCTTCAGGTCCTTGTTTGTTCTAATTTGATGGACTGAATCCTCACATGGATACAATTATACTTTGTCCCTGCTTATCTTTTATGCAGCGGTGAGTCAACGTGGTCTTTATAATAATAGTTTTAATTTGGTTTTGCAGCATCGCGGCCGCGTCCATACAAAAAGCCCAAAGAGATAATTGTTAATTTAGCATCGCTTCGTGCCGTCATTGTGACACATTTATGGCCATATTTCTAAAACGACCGTACGATTTAAGTTTATATTGCTGCCAAACCTTTTTCCGAAAATTATAATCATATTTCTTTATTTTTTTATAGTTTTGTCCATTGTATTTTGTTTACATTTTTAATTAATGCCGAAGCGGCATAAGAGTTTTAAATTGGCTTCACTGCGGTAAAAATACTTTTCTTTTCCCCTTTTTTTTTACCTTCTGATGTAAACTTTGGATATTATCTGGAATGTAAACACATAACTATTGAACATATTGGATTAAACTGAATTGCAGTTGTGAGAGTAGTCTTTCTGTTTATTGTGTATAACCGATTATTTATAGCAAATACAAATCTTTACATAACTTGTAAAATTGATTGATTGATTGATTGAGACTTTTATTAGTAGGTTGCACAGTGAAGTACATATTCCGTACAATTGACCACTAAATGGTAACACCCGAATAAGTTTTTCAACTTGTTTAAGTCGGGGTCCACTTAAATTGATTCATGATACAGATATATACTATCATATATACTATCATCATAATACAGTCATCACACAAGATAATCACATTGAATTATTTACATTATTTACAATCAGGAGTGTGGAGGGGGGGTGGGGGGGGGGGATATGGACATCAAGTAGTGGACATAGAGTGAGAGAGAGAGAGAGAGAGAGAGAGAGAGAGAGATCAGAAGGCATAAGAAAAAGAATCTGCATTTGATTGTTTACATTTGATTATTAGCAATCCGGGGAGGGTGTTAGTTTAGGGTTGTAGCTGCCTGGAGGTGAACTTTTATAGCGGTTTTGAAGGAGGATAGAGATGCCCTTTCTTTTATACCTGTTGGGAGCGCATTCCACATTGATGTGGCATAGAAAGAGAATGAGTTAAGACCTTTGTTAGTTCGGAATCTGGGTTTAACGTGGTTAGTGGAGCACCCCCTGGTGTTGTGGTTATGGCGGTCATTTACGTTAAGGAAGTAGTTTGACATGTACTTCGGTATCAGGGAGGTGTAGCGGATTTTATAGACTAGGCTCAGTGCAAGTTGTTTAACTCTGTCCTCCACCTTGAGCCAGCCCACTTTAGAGAAGTGGGTAGGAGTGAGGTGTGATCTGGGGTGGAGGTCTAGAAGTAACCTGACTAGCTTGTTCTGAGATGTTTGGAGTTTAGATTTGAGGGTTTTGGAGGTGCTAGGGTACCAGGAGGTGCATGCGTAATCGAAAAAGGGTTGAACGAGAGTTCCCGCCAGAATCCTCAAGGTGCTTTTGTTGACCAGAGAGGAAATTCTGTAGAGAAATCTCGTTCGTTGGTTAACCTTTTTGATTACCTTGGTTGCCATTTTATCACAGGAAAGGTTAGCCTCTAGAATGGAACCTAGGTAGGTGACCTCATCTTTCCTGGTGATGACACTGTCACCTACTTTTATGGTGAAGTGATTGACTCTCTTAAGTTTGATGTGGGACCCAAACAGGATGGATTCTGTTTTACCCAAGTGGATGGATAGCTTGTTGTCAGCGAGCCAGGTGCAAGTTCTACAGAGCTCAGCACTGAGGATTTTCTCCACCTGTGAATATTAAAGATACATTAGTTCTTAAAATTGTTTGTTGGTTGTGTCTCTTGTGCACACACTCATGCTCCAGTAGCCAAATCTACTTCTGGTTTCCAAGAGTAAAACAGTAAACCCTCGTTTATTGCTGTTAATTGGTTCGCCTTGGTAACTTGATTTCTGCAAAATAGCAATTATAAGTAAAAAAAAATAGAAAATCTGTATACGACTTTCTAAACAAATCTTTTTAACATTAAAAAGCCCTCTAAACATGAAATTACACCCACATAGTCCTCTTTACAAGTCGCAAACTTTGAAGCGCGATGTGGCCAGAGACGACTGTATTACAATACTTACTAGGCTGCAGTCAGCTCTGTAGCGTGCTACAAGTAATATTACACACCGAAATGGGGCCATCGGGTCGCAAAAAGCCTAGGTGCCTGCAACCGCCACCTTTTTAACCACCAATTAGAGCCTTATTATTATCATTGTTCCGTGTTACCTCAACCAAGGAGCTTGCATTGCAGTATTGTCCTCAAACAACCAGACAAGGTAATTTGCATAGAAACGCTAGATGGAATATGAGAACAAATGTTGTATTTGGAATGATTTGATGTTTTTGGAACTACAGGAAATGGTCATGATCGTAAAGTTGTTGTTGCTCCAGGCCGACGCTGACCATGACACAGAGGAACCTGACGGGAGGTTGCAACGTCAACTGCGGCTGCAGAATCCACGAGTACGCTCCGGTCTGCGGCTCCGACGGCATCACATACTTCAACCCCTGCCTGGCCGGCTGCGGCAGCGTTTCTAACGACAGCAGCGGCGTAAGACACGGCCGCCTCCCTTCTTTTCTCGCTCACTCGAGTTTAAACTGATCACACCATGTGGCCTTCAGGTTCGTAACTACTCAGACTGCGCCTGCGTCCAGAGCCGCCAGGTCATCACGCCGTCGTCCAGCGGGCCGGGCGGCAACCAGCTGCAATTGGTCATCGTCAAGACATACCTCAACGAGAACGGATACGCCGTGTCTGGGAAGTGCGACCGCACCTGCAGCACCCTCATTCCCTTCCTAATCTTCCTCTTCATCGTCACGCTCATCACCGCCTGCGCTCAGCCCTCCGCCATCATCGTCACCCTCAGGTACTTCATACTGCTAAGTTTAATCAATCACATTTTAAGAAGGTTAGTTGTTGTTATTCCTGTATCATGTGAACCAATGAATGCTGCAACTTCCTGTTTATGTCGGTGCCTCACACAAACGGCCAATCATAAATCTTCTTCTTCCTTAGATTCTTGTTGGCATGGCATCAATGTATTGGCTGTCCAAGTAAAACCAAAAGTAACGAGTATCGACGATGCTCATTGAAAACATTGTGAAAGTATTGATTTTATTCTGAAAATATACTGATAGGTTTTAGCGCCCCCTGTGACCCTGATTGGGACAAGCGGTAGAAAATGGATCGGTGGACTAAAGTAAAAGAAGTAAAGTAAAAATATGAAAGTATTTTTTTTACTCACCATTTTATTGCAGAGAAAAAGAAAACAAAGGAATATTTGTAACACAAAATTAAGCAAATGCTGGTCCAGTGGTAATGTACCAACAATGGTAATAATAATAATTACCGTATTTTTCGGACTGTAAGTCACAGTTTTTTTTTAATAGTTTGGCCGGGGGTGCGACTTATACTCAGGAGCGACGTATGTGTGAAATTATTAACACATTACCGTAAAATATCAAATAACATTATTTAGCTCATTCACGTAAGAGACTAGAGGTATAAGATTTCATGGGATTTAGCGATTAGGAGTGACAGATTGTTTGGTAAACGTATAGCATGTTCTATATGTTATAGTTATTTGAATGACTCTTACCATAATATGTTACATTAACATACCAGGCACGTTCTCAGTTGGTTATTTATGCGTCATATAACGTACACTTATTCAGCCTGTTGTTCACTATTCTTTATTTATTTTAAATTGCCTTTCAAATGTCTATTCTTGGTGTTGGGTTTTATCAAATAAATTTCCCAAAAAAATGCGACTTATACTCCAGTGCGACTTATATGTTTTTTTCCTTCTTTATTATGCATTTTCGGCAGGTGCGACTTATACTGCGGTGCGACTTATAGTCCGAAAAATACGGTAATAATGATGCATCCTGATGAAAAAAGTCAATATGTTCTCTCTTTATCAAGTAATAAACCAATGAACCCAATATAACATATTGTCCATTATGTCAAACAAAAATTATTTGTGACATGAAAGTAGTCAATTTGGCTGGCTTTATACACGAAACTGAATTATATACCCAGATGTCCGTCCGTCTTAAAAATCCACCAGTGAAAATCAAAACGCCAAAACTTTTTTTTTAATTCTTCAAAAGAGGATAAAGGTGAATTCAACACAAGTCTGGCTGATGTAACAGTTGGTTGGGGGGCGCATAATAAATGAAAATTAAAAAAATGTCTAAAACACCTAATAAAAGGTTTTTTCTTTATTCAACATTTCTCCACAACTGAAGTACTTGAATATTTATAGGATATGACACTAAAGCTGACCAATAGGAGCAGGCTCTGAGGTAGGAGGCGGGCTCTAAATGCAAGGAGGGCTCGCTGCTAATGTGCTAACTGCTGTGTCTGCAGGTCGGTCGCTGAGCAAGAGAGACCGTTTGCTTTGGGGATGCAGTTTGTCCTCCTCAGGACTCTTGGTGAGAACTCTCATTGACTTTTACAAGAAGGATGCTGTGCAAAATGCTTGTACCTAATGAAGTGTCCTAACTCTTTGTTGTCCTATCTGTGTTCAACGTGTACTTCCTGTCCTCCACTCCCAGCCTACATCCCGACTCCCATTTACTTTGGCGCCGTGATCGACACCACGTGCATGTTGTGGCAGCAGGACTGCGGCGTGCACGGCTCGTGTTGGGAGTATGACGTGACGTCGTTGCGCTTCGTGTACTTCGGCCTGGCCGCCAGCCTCAAGTTCCTGGGCTTCATCTTCATCTTCCTGACGTGGTACTCCATCAAGTATAGGGAGGAGCGCGTGGAGCGCTGGCTGAAGCACCACCTGTCGCCCGTTGACACGGTGGGCAGTCTTGTGTGTCACCCGGGGGGCCACAAGGGCCATGCCCGCACACGCTCCTGCCCCGTCAACATACCCAGGAGCGACCACGCCGTTCACCCTGCTGGCATCCCGCCACGCGCCGGAGTCCTCAACCGTGGTGTCAGCACTCAGAGTTGCCCAGGAAATGAGTTGAAAGCAATAACCCCGCCCCCTCCCGCCGTTGTACCTCCACCTGCCCCGGCCCGCTCTTTGGAGCACGTCTCAGTCCGGGTCTGACTTTCACTTTTAAGAGGCGGACCAGAAGCCAATCAGCTCCGGACCTAAGGGGCAGTGGGCGGTGCCAACGATGGCGAGGGAGCCTCGTCCTGATGGATCTCTGCTTATTGAGCCGCCATGGCGTCCATTGCTCTTGATGCTCCGCCCCCTTCAACTGGGCTTCATGTGCCTTGTGTCACCTCACAGCGCCCGCACTCCCTCTGGTGGACTGTGGCCCCGCCTACACATACCTCAATTCAAACTGCCCCCACACCTTTGCCCCCACCCCTTTTCCCTGCTGCATTTGGTTCCGTCACCTTGAAGGCTGGCGAGGACTTGACGGCCATTTTGAAGACTCTTAACTGACTGGCTATGAAGCTCCATCCCCACCATCCCTGCCTGACACAATGACATAATGGCACAATGAAGGCAGGAAGTGTTACACACACACGTGAGGAGATTAATGGTTGAACCTGGAAAAAAAAGTGAATGTTTTAGTATTCCTGTCCATCCTCTTTTTGATTCACTTCCTGTCGTCTTCACGGGCACATACACGCACGGTTTATTAACTCGCTGGCGTTCGTCAAATCTGGGCGTCACAAGCCGCAGGGTCACTAAAGTAGGTGCTGTCACACTCTGGCTAGCTGGTCTTTATTAAAAACACATCCTCTGCTGATTGGTTGAGCTGCCTTGACGTCACATTATGCAGCATTCAGTCAGTCTTGCCCATGTGGCGACACCTGCTGGTAACACGTACAACTGCAACTAAAAAACATGCTGTGTCTCAAATGGAATACTTGTGTCAGTACACTTCAGTAAGTATGCTGTGTACACTGCGTGCTTAGTTTCTGATTGTGTGAATTGTGACAGCGTACAATAGTACTGTCACAAATCCATTACTGTTATTGTAGCGGAATTGACGACAATAATAGTTACCTTCTCTTCTTTTTATGGTGAATTGCAGCCGCTGAAGTTAGTCCACTACGTTACCAAGATGGCGTCTATTGAGGGTGCTGAGTGTCCAGCGCTGAGCACTCACTATCTTGACGACAGTGACATGCACTCAAGAAATTGTAATGTATGTAAGTACATACTTATGCACTCAAGTGACTTAGTGTAAGTACACACTTGGCACTCAAGTGACTAAGTACATACGTATACACTCAAGAGACTAAGTGTTAAGTACACGATTGTGTACTTAAAAGACTTAAGTTCAAGTACACACTTAGGCACCCAAAACAGTGAATGTACAGTCAAAGACTAAGTGTACAATAAGTTATACAGTCAAATGACTACGTGTAAGTGCACACTTGTGTACACAATAGGTTTAAGTAAACACTTATGCACCCAAACGAGTGAGCGGAAGTACACGCGTATGCACTCAAAAGACTAAATCTAAGTTGACTAGGGGAAAGTACGCACTTATGCACGGAAACGACTTAAGTGTGACTAAGTACACACTGGTGTACGCACACACTTACGCACTCAAAAGAGTTGAGTTTAAGTAGACCCTTGTGTGCTCAAGACTCAGTGTACAGTAAGTGCACACTTATGCACTAAAAAGACTAATTGTAAGTACACTTATGTATGCATAAGACTAGGTGTAAGTACACACTTGTGTACTTAAGACTCAGTGTACTGTAGGTACACACTTATGCAGTCAATGGACTTAAGTGTAAGTACTCACTTGTGCACTCAAAAGGCCTAAGTGTAAGTATGCACTTAAAAGAAAAGTGAAAGTACAAACTTATGCACTCAAGAAGCTGAGTAAAAATACACGTATGCACTCAAAAGACTAAATGAAAGTATGCACTCAAGAAGCAAAGTGAAAGTACACACTTATGCACTCAAAAGACTAAGTGCAAGTACACAAGTGCACCAGTTGAGACACAGCCTGAGACTTTGTGTCTTTCACAAGTCACGAATGATTCGATGAGAGCATTTCCGTGTAAAAGAAGTAAGACAGACATCATTCCTAGTTTCCCGCCAAAATGAGTCATGTGACCATCAGGCTAATGAACATACGGCGCTAGAAGCAATTTCGAATCAAAATTTTTATTCTTATCAGTATTGTTTCTTTTACAAGATCATGTCTTCTTGGTCTGTCAGTAAAATGTGAACAAAGAATAAAAGTGTTTGTGTCTATATTTGATGATTCATCACATTTTTTTCTTTTTGTAAAAACACGAGCAGGTCACGAAGACAACGTCACACGTCTTCACCTTCTTGACACTTTTATTTTGGAAAGGCTGCGCATTTCTTGTGGAGGGTGAGCGTCTGACTGGCCTCAGCATCTTCCTTTCATGCAGAGCAAAGCGTATCTTCTCTAATAGCTTATCGAGGACGCCAACATGGCTTCATTGACCTCTTAATTCCTTTAGCGTTCTTGTGTGCGACATTCAAATGTAAAAAAGCGTAAGGCGCAGTTTTCCTTTCAAAGCGGACCAATAACTTCCTCTGACGACATCCTGGCAGAAAGAGAAAAATGTCGAAGACGTAATCATCAGTAAGGAATGCCGTCCCAGCATGCATCAGTGCTACCTTAAAAGAGTCCTTGTTTGTCGTCCAGGTCCTCGTCAGTGTCTGAAAGCACAAGAAGCATACGTGAGCTGTTGTCACACCAACTTGCACTAGGGGGCGCTGACCTGCCACGGACTCGGGCGGCGAGTAGAACTGCCCGTCAGACATGGGACCGGGACACAAGAGAGGCGCTCGCTCGCTAGCGTCCAAGAAGGACTGGAACCCTGTGAGGAGAGAAGATGAGGTGGCTACGTCGACAGTAGTACATTGTGGTCTTTATACGAGAAGGGAGCGACGGTGTCACTCACTGTTGTCATCTTCTGCCTCCTGAGGAAGAACCTTGAAGTCCAGCAGCCATGTTTCTATCCAGGCCAGAACGAAGGAGATGATGGGCAGCAGGTACCCAAAAGCTCCCTGAGACAGCAGCTGAAGCACAGGAAGATAAACATTTCATTTGGTTCCATTTGAAAGAGCAGCACCCATCCAGACATGTAAGTGAAATTATAACGGGCATGGCCATATGCCATAAAACGGGTTTGGTATGTTTATTGTGGGTACAATAAGGGAATAACATTATTTTTTTTTTTAAATGAACAGTGCATTAATATAAAATATGTTCACCATTAAAATTTGCAGCTTTCCACCCCTAATAACACATTTATTCTTGAAAAATTAGGAGCTTTTTTTGTAAAATGTTCACTTTTATTCCTCAAAATGGTTTTTTGGCCTAAATGACTTTTCTCGTAAAACCTCAGTATTTTCTTATAGAAATACAACTTTGTAAACTTTTCATTATCTTTTTTTTCTTCCTGTCCAATCCAATCCACTTTATTTGTATAGCACATTTCTAAAAACAATAGAAGTTTCACAAAGTGCTGCACAGAAGTTAAGACATACATACTAGAAGAGTCAGTAATATAAAACATTTAACTATGAATGAGTAAATACATAAAATACATCAGAGAAAATAAAATAGACTAAAATCACAACTCTTATGCTGGTTTGAAAGCCAAAGAGTAAAAAAATGTTTTAAGACGTGATTTAAAAGTCATTAAAGAGGGAGCAGTCCGAATAACAATAGGGATATTATTCCAAAGTTTTGGAGGCACAGCAGAAAATGCACAATCACCTCTGGATTTTAAAAAGGTTTTTGGGACGACAAGAAGAAACTGATCAGCTCACCTAATACTGTCCCTCACCTAATACTGGTTGGGCAATCTGTAAAATGCAATTACAGGGGCAACGTAGCTCGGTTGGTAGAGCGGCTGTGCCAGCAACCTGAGGGTTCTAGGTTCGATCCCCGCTTCTGCCATCCTAGGTACAGCTGTTGTGTCATTGAGCAAGACACTTCACCCACCTGCTCCCAGTGCCACTCACACTGGGTTAAAAAATATAACTTGGATAATAGGTTTCACTATGTAAAGTGCTTTGAGTCACTAGAGAAAAGCGCTACATAAATATAATTCACTTCACAGTTACCAATACATGTACCATTACACCCATATTAAAAGGTGTAGACCAGACTTGGCTTCACTGGTTTAAATGTAACTTAGATATTGGGTTTCACTCTGTAAAGCGCTTTGAGTCACTAGAGAAAAAGCGCTATATAAATATAATTCACTTCACTTCACCTGGGCAATTTAAGGCCCGGGAGTTGAGCTTTTCAATCTGGCCCGCCGGACATTCCCAAATAATTATTTTAGACCTTTAAGATGGAAACTGTAGCCGCCATTATGATGTGCAGTGATGTTTTCAAATGACCGTAAGTCTTGAACTATACAAAGTATTTCAATGGTTGGAATCTGCGCTTTTGCATGATGTACTAGTTACTATGGTAATCTACGTCACAGCAGATCAGACGAGGCACCAAGCAGTGTGGGTGGGGAGCGTTTCCACAGAGTCTTTCCAGAGCAGCCAGCCTGAAATGCGGGTGGAGATTTTTACAACAAAGTTCTAAAGCTTAGTTATATATCAGATTTTTTTTTACCCTTTGCGTTCATATTTTGTTGTTTCTTGCATTTTTGTTGCGTTTCACTTGATTGTAAAATGTATCGATCGAGAGGGGGTGTGACGTTCATATGTTGTCAATATTCAGTGTTTTATCGGTCATAGTTAATATTGTAAATCACACATTCTTTATTTTCATGTACATTCTGGGTGTCTCATTCAGTAAAAAAAAAAGTAAAGTTCCATTCCGTTTTTAAAGGCGGTCTTTCGTAACGTTTTTAGCTTTCAATCAGACATTATTGTGAGGTTTTGTATTACCGGTAGTGTTCCTAAAAACCAGGTATAACTACCCCCAGACACTTTTTTTTCCTCCCCCGAGTCTAAATAATTGCCCAGGCCTGAACTAGACGGAGGTGTATATTGCTAAATTAACAACAACAACTAGCATCTTTCGGTACTTTTCTAAATAAAGGGGACCACAAAAAATGTCATTATTGGCTTTATTTTAACAAAAAATCTTAGGGTACATTAAACATATACTTCTTATTGCAAGTTTGTCTTTAAATAAAATAGTGAACATACAAGACAACTTTTCTTTAGTAGTACGGTAAGTAAGAAAACAAAGGCTCCTAATTTAGCTGCTGACATATGCAGTAACATCCATCCATCCATCCATTTTCTACCGCTTGTCCCTTTCGATACCAAGTAGTTACAGGATCATACATTGGTCCAGAGTTGGGACCCGGGGTGGACCGCACGCCTGTGCATCGGTTGGGGACGTCGCTGCGCTACTGACCTGTCTCCGCTCGGGATGGTCTCCTGCTGGCCCCACTATGGACTAGACTCTCACTGTTATGTGGACCCACTAGGGACTGTACTTAGAGGGGGGGTTAGCCACATATGCGGTCCTCTCCAAGGTTTCTCATAGTCATTCACATCGACGTCCCTTGTGTGGGCTCTGTGCCGAGGATGTCGTTGTGGCTTGTGCAGCCTTTTGAGACTTTTGTGATTTAGGGCTATATAAATAAACATTGATTGATTGATTGATATTCAAAGTCCTCATGTGTCCAGGGACATATTTCCTGAGTTTATAAACATAATATACATTTTTTTTTTTAAAATGAAAGAAGATTTTGTAATGCCAAAAAATATTGACGTAATCATAGTAGTATCGACTAGATACGCTCCTTTACTTGGTATCATTACAGTGGGCTCTGTACCGAGGATGTCGTTGTGGCTTGTACAGCCCTTTGAGACACTTGTGATTTAGGGCTATATAAATAAACATTGATTAATTGATTGATTGATGGATGTTAGGTGTAGATCCACCAATGGCGTTTGTTTACATTGTGACGCCGGTGAGCTACGGTGTGTAGTGAAGCATGTTTAGCTAGTCCTCGTCCTGCAGGGATGATACTTGTAAGAAACTTACTTTATTTGTCGCCATGGAGACAAGGATTAGTGATTTAGAAGTAGCTAAAACACTGCAGACTGCGGATGGACTTTAGCCATGTCTTAAAGCACCTCTTCCTGAGGGTGCTTCAGTGTTATAACTTCACCTTTATCGTTAGTTTTTAAGCCAAAATGCGTTCGTTCTCCCTTTTCTGTCTACACACTGTGTCTGCTTGCAAGTACGCCGTGTGTGTGCACTGTCGAACATGCTCGTCACATGCAATGACACAACGTGACGATGACGGTGGGGCGGGGGGTGGGGGACCGGAACTTTTTAAAGGTGGTATTGTACAGAATACGATTGATTATTTTCGCGGTACTATACTAGTACCGGTATACCGTACAACCCTACTTTGAAGAAAAGGATCTGGGAGGACTCTGCCCTCCTAAAAGGGAGAATCCTAACACAAGTGACTAACATTAGCAAAGAGCATTTTGGCTTTGGAAGTGGAACGGTTCGAATCGGTGGAAAAATGTGGCACTAATAACACTTTTTAATAGAGAATAAGTGTTACGGAAATATATAAAAATAGATGGCCCGATTGTCCTGAATAGGTGGAACATTTTGATGGAGAAACGGTTGGAAAATGTGGGAAATTTGAGCATTAATCCGTTCATCTTTTGATAGGGAAAAATCCGGGAAAATGTGGAATTCCTGGTAAGGTGGCAATATTCCAAATGAATCATGAGTGAGTCAGCGTACCTTGGATAAAATGACTTTGACAATCAGGAAGGCGCAGCAGAGCGCGGTGGTGATCTGTCAGACACAATCAGAAGTCAGCATGTGACCTTTTTAACGTAAACAAGTATGTTGTACGTCAATAATGAAGGGAGTGGTCAGCACTGACCGCTATGGCCCACCAGTGACGCAGCCTGCAGACGGCGTAGGCCAGGATGAGCGAGGCGAACCTGAACACGGCCAGCAGCTGTGAGGAGGCAAGCGACAGGAAGTGAGTGTGTCGTGGTCACCTGTTCTCGTAAAGGCGGTCTTACAAAAATGTCAAAGAAGGAGGCGTGGTAGTCGTAATGGAGGACTTCTTGATCCAACTGCTTGGGAATGCCGCCGTTCACCTGGTGCATAAGAGCAGTTGTCATTAAAAACCAACCCCAGCGCGACGTTTAAATTCCATTTTGTTTTCTCACGTTGAGCTCGATGATCCACAGCAAGGTGATGAACAGAAGGTCAAAGGTGACAAAGAGGCAGAAGGTCCTCCTGACATCTGAGATGCACTTCTTCTCCACCGCCTCATACGAGTCCACGCGCGCTGACATGGACGTGGAGTTGACCACCACGCGGACCCCCTGCCTGGAGTCGGCGCTGCTGCTGCATCGGCTCTCCATCTTTTGACCACGCCCCTTCTGGCAGTGTCGGCCCCGCCCGCTGGTGTTTTGTGAGGAAGTGGCTCAACGTGCTCTTTTTTGGGTGAGCTGAATGTGACCTGGCGCCATCTGTAGGCTGCAGGAGAAACACACGCCAACGTGTCATGACAAAAGAGCATAGCACTTACTTCCCATACAATCACACCATGTGATTTCGCAATGCTTTGTGGGTCCCCGGTAGCCATTTTTGTTGGCCAAAGCTTTTGTTTACATGGCTGTACAGTACCCATGCTAATGTGAAAGAGAGCAACAAACTGGAGTAAGTAAGTCATATAATATTTTTTTAAAACTTCCAACGCTTTAAATTCTTCAACAGCTTCGGACCTATTCGTACATATAAAGTTGGCATATATATTTGTAATTTGCTTTATGTGTTTTATACTTTTTGTAAAAAAACCAAAACATGAACATTTTTTATGATGGGAAAAACAAAATATGCATAGTTTCCAAAAACAAGTTCCAAAGTGGAATAGCTTAGATGAGGTAATTACAGCCTTAAATAGGTCATTATTTCATAACAACACTGATTTTGGTGCATTATTTTTGAACAG